>NW_022441357.1:0-5650 GCF_009761245.1 Sapajus apella
AGCCCGGGCTCGCTGGCCTGCAGCACGTGGTAGGACAGCCAGGCGTTGTGTCCTGAGTCTGCGTCCACGGCCACCACCTTGGTCACCATGTAGCCAGGTTCTGCAGCGCGCGGCACCATATCAAAGAGCGCAGAGCCGTCGGGCCCCAGCGCGGGGTACAGCACCCACGGGGCGTTGTCGTTGCGGTCGCTCACCAACACGCGCAGGCTCACGTTAGTGCTGAGTGCAGGCGAGCCGTGGTCGCGGGCCTGCAGCGTGAGCTCGAAGGCGCGCAGCAGCTCGTAGTCAAAGGCACGTTGAGCGAACACCACCCCGCTCTGCGCGCTCACGGACACATAAGAGGCCAGGGCCAGAGGCTCTAGGTCGCTGGCCACGATGGAGTAGAAGACTTGGCCATTCAACCCCAAGTCCGGGTCAGAGGCACTGACTTGCGCGATGGAGGCTCCAGGAGGATTGTTCTCCGCTACGCTGACCAAATAGGAAGCCTGGTGGAAAACTGGAGCGTTATCGTTGACGTCGCTGATATGTAGGATGACACTTATGCTGGAGGAGAGGGGCGGTTTGCCCCTGTCAATGGCTGTGATGGTGACATTGTACTCCGGGGTCTGCTCTCGGTCTAGGGTTCCATCTGTTACCAACTTATATGAATTTTTGGACGAAGAGATAATCTTAAAAGGGATTTCACCTTCTAATCGACAATTAACCTCCCCATTTTCCTCAGAATCTCGGTCATATATTTTGATCAAAGCAATTAGTGTTCCAGGCACCGCATTTTCCAGAATCATTTCAAGTAGAGAATGGAATGTAACTTCTGGGCTATTGTCATTTTCATCTTGAATGTTAACTTCAACTGTACATTGTGCAACCAGTCCTCCTCCATCCCTTGCTTCTACCACCATAGAATATTCCTTGATTTCTTCAAAATCCAGTTTCTTTTGAGTTGTAATTTCCCCGCTCTTTGAATTCAGACCAAAGATTTGCCCGGTTCTGTAGAAGGAATAAGTAATTTCTGAGTTGACGCCCTCGTCTTGGTCGGTGGCTGACACTTGCAGCACAGTGGTGCCTGGTGGCACGTTTTCCGGAAGGCTGACTCTGTACACGTCCTGATTGAATACAGGGGGATTATCATTGGCGTCAGTTACCTGGATCCGGAGCTCAGTGGTGCCGCTTAGGGGTGGATCTCCACCGTCCAGGGCAGTCAGGACTAAACGATGGTAACTCTGTTGTTCCCGGTCTAAGGTTTTCTCCAATGCCAGTTCCGGATATTTACTACCATCTTGTTTCTCCTTAATTATTAATGAGAAACTTGGGTTAAGAGAGAGTTTATACTTCTGTAGAGAGTTTAAGCCAATATCTGCATCTTCTGCTACTTCTAATATAAATCGTGTGCCAGGCTGTGCAGACTCGCTTATTTGCAGCTCAAAGGAATTTTGCGTGAATTTTGGCGTGTGGTCATTAATGTCCTCGATCTCCACATGCACGTGATAAAAGTTCAGTGGATTTTCAGCAACAGCCTCAAATTCCAGAGCACAAGTTGGATTCTTCCCGCAGATCTCCTCCCTGTCTAGCCTGCTGCTCACAAGCAAGTCCCCGCTCTCTGCGCTCACCGTGAAGTAAGGCTTCTCCGAACTGACGCGCAGTTTTCGAGTCGGTAACTCCTGGACGCTGAACCCCAGGTCCTTGGCGAGGTTCCCCACTACGGAGCCCGTGGGCATTTCCTCGGGAATCCTGTAGCGAATCTGCTCACCGAGAGCCGGGCAGAACAAAGGCAGCAGGAAGAGAAAGAGCCCAGGTCGCCTCTCAGCCCGGCCTCGCTCCCCGGCGCAGCTCCCCATCCCTCTTGCTCTCCTCAGCTTGCTCACCAGCCTGGAGACGCCGGGTTACAAATAACCTCTGTATTGCAGATTTTCGGATCTCCGAAAGGCCTTTAGTTCCAGTTCCAGTTCAGGAAAAGATTCTTCTTTTTCCGAGGAGGAAGTGGTGTAAAGGCTGGTGCTGGTGAGTCTGAGCTGGGGCTGCCCCGGAAAGTGCGCTGCGGCTGCGCGAGGAGATCTGGAGCGCCAGGCTCTCCACTTTGGCCAACAGCGGCGCCCAGAGTCAGCACTAGGAAACTACAGCCTCTGCTGCTTCAGTTTAACCAGTGCAGTAATTGTGTTTGTGTGCCTAACTTAACAAGCAAAGCTTTTACCTTCATACATTTAATAACAAATTATAACACCCTCTTTAGGGTATCTTTCTACTTTTTCCAAATTGTTAGAATTATCGCATAGAGTTTTTACACAAATCTGCATACATTCTCTCACCATTCTGCAAACATACCTTGAACTAGCAAGAGCTAAGTACTGCCCTTGTCACTGGCAACAAAATAATGAATAAGATACAGGTCTTGCTGTCAGAGAGTTCGTACTATGCTGATTTCAAAAAACCATTTTTCTTTATTAGCTATATGTGGAAACAATTTTATCATTCTTCTGTTCATTTCTATAATTTCCGCCACTCAATATTTCTACTGTTTTACATTACACATATTAGGGAAATCTATACTATTTAAAATTATTTTGTAAAGTCATGGCAATTTTGTACCAATCCTCAAACACCTCCTCTTCCTGACAATATTAATATCTTTTAAAAAATAATGTATCTTTACTCTTCTTCTTCAGAAAATATTCCTTCAAGTATATTGCCCATATGATGTAGCCAAGAAATGATATACACTACTATGTTGCTCTTCTTCATGTCCCAAAATAATTGTCTTATGTCATATCTTTTATAGTACATAAATTCATTCATTTTTTTTTTTTAAAGACGGGGTTTCACCATGTTGGTCAGGCTGGTCTTGAACTCCTGACCTCAGGTGATCTTCCTGCTTTGACCTCCAAAGTGCTTGGGTTACAGGCGTGAGCCACCACACCCAGCCCATAAATTCATTCTTAAGAGTTATTGGGGAAATGCTTATCTATTCTGCAATACAAGGTACAAAGGGATATTCTAGTGGACTGCATTATTACCCTATCTATATACCATCATTTTACTGAAGAAATAACTTTGGAATTGGATAAATTAAGCTCATGGTTTATTTACATAAATTTGTAGAATATGGTGACATTGGTCTACCTTATTTAGTCCATTTGTCAGATGAATAAAAACAACTAGCCAACATTTTTAGGGAGAGTAAAAATTTTCTTTCCTACCAGGGCAACTTTCATCACAGTTTTTAAAATTGCATAGTGCCAATGATATATTGTCCTCTCAAATGTGCATCCAAATGGTACACAGACTATGAGGTTAACTCCCATTCCACTGAATATGTACCAAACAGTAGAACACTACACAATACTTAGGAAATATCCCTTTCATTAATAACAAAAATGTATTGGGTCATCTTCTTCTACCTTATAATAATTCAGGGATTAGCTTTATTCAAATGCTACAAAAAGGAATGCAGGAATACAGGAATGAGCAGCATAGACTGAGTTACTACTTTTTTTTTTTTTTTTGAGACGAAGTTTCGCTCTTGTTCCGCAGACTGGAGTGCAATGGCGCGATCTCGGCTCACCGCAACCTCCGCCTCCTGGGTTCAGGCAATTCTCCTGCCTCAGCCTCCTGAGTAGCTGGGATTACAGGCATGCGCCACCATGACCAGCTAATTTTTGTATTTTTAGTAGAGACGGGGTTTCACCGTGTTGACCAGGATGGTCTCGATCTCTCGACCTCGTGATCCACCCGCCTCGGCCTCCCAAAGTGCTGGGATTACAGGCGTGAGCCACCGCGCCCGGCCTACTTTTTTTTTTTTGAGACAGAGTCTCACTCTGTCACCAGGCTGGAATGCAGTGGCGTGTTCTTGGCTCACTGCAACCTCCAACTCACTGGTTCAAGTGATTCTCCTGCCTCAGCCTCCCAAGTAGCTGGGATTACAGGCATGTGCCACCAGGCACAGCTAAGTTTTGTATTTTTAGTAGAGACAGGGTTTTACCATGTTGGCCAGGATGGTCTTGATCTCCTGACCTCGTGATCCGCCTACCTCTGCCTCACAAAGTGATGGGATTACTGGCGTGAGCCACTGCATCTGGCTCCGAGTTATTACTATTAATATTAGTTTTTTAAGAGGCAGGGTCTGGTTTTGTCACCTAGGCTGGAGTGTACTGACATGATCATAGCTCACTGCAGTTTCAAACTCCTGGGCTCAAGTGGTCTTCCTGCTCAGCCTTCCAAAGTGCTGGGATTTCAGACATAAGCCACAGTGTCCAGCCAAGACTGAATAATTTGAATCGATCAGCTTAGTTAGAACGTGTGTACCTGAAACGTTGGTTCGTAAAATCAACATTTTCACCATTTCACATTGATGCACAACCAAACCAGCTCATTGGAATTTAACTGAAATACATTTTTACGTATTTTATGAAAGTCACTTTCAACAGTTTAAAACCACATTTTAATTCAGATCTAATGTTTCGCTTTTGTTTTGTGTTTGGTGGAACAATGGACATTCTAGGCTTTTAGATTTTATGTCTCCATGGGCATGGAGCCCAGGTAACCATTGTCACACATACTTAACATTTAGTAACCAGTCTTATCTCCCACCAAGATCCATCTTTAAAGTTTGTTCATGCTTTGAAAGATGGTAAGAAATATTAAAGTTTTGAAGGGCACTGGTACAGAAACAGGGCTCAGAAAAGAGGTTTAAAATGAAGAAATCTACAAGAGCATAGTTATAGGTTCAAATGCTAAACATAACTAAAAATTCTGAGATACGTTTTACTTTTACTAAGCTAATACAAGGCTTTAGATTTCTTGATAATTTTCTGAAGTTCTAATTTAAGATACACACACACACACATGCACACACGAACAACAGCAAAATTACCAGTATGGATGAGTAGGTACTTCTTAAGTGAATGAGTGATAATAGAAATAAAATACTGGAAGACTTAAAATTGTTGAACAATCTTTTCCAAGCTGTTCAAAAGCAAATTAAACAACAACCTATGACTATTAGAGTTCAGCGTTATAGCTGAACCCCACCAAAATAACCCAAAACTCTGTGATATGCCTTAAAAATTATTTTCAACTATCTTCACAATGTTTTTCAAAACACATAATTTATGCCAAATAAAATTCATCTGGAAATTAAAAGCAAGCAAAAAACTAAACTCACCTGACCATGATCAGCTTCATTCTTACATTCATGAAAATTTATGGATGTTAATAAAGAATCATTTTTCTCACAGCTCTCCTGACTGATGAGAGTGTCTGCATAGTTGGGCTGGGGAAAGATCAGGTGACTCTTCCGCGAGTCTGTGGTGAGGGAGACTTCGTGGGAATAGGTCTGCAGAAAAGCCTGTACCTCCTCAACACCCACTAAATGTGAGGCAGGCACGCCTGCCAATCTGCCACCGGAATCCTGGAGCAGGCATGACTTGTGCCAGCGCCTCAGCCTGAGCCCCAGAAGCACAACAACAAATGCGAGGAAGACACAGGAGACGGCAGCCACCGCCACCACGAGATAGAGTGTGAGGCCCGAATCGTCCGGCTCCACCGAAGGCTTCAGATTGCCCAGCTCGGCCAGGACTTCGGGGATGCTGTCGGCCACGGCCACGGTGAGTGTGACGGTGGCCGAGAGAGGGGGCTGGCCGTGGTCCTGGACGGCCAC
>NW_022441358.1:0-5647 GCF_009761245.1 Sapajus apella
AACTGCTAGAATACAGGGACTCTGGACTGGGTCTGCAAATCTCTTCTCATCAAAACGTTTTATCAGCGTAGAGAAGGGACATACTCAGATTATACTAAGGACATTGACATAGCTGGGTTTGTTTCCTTGTTTGTAATATTACAGAACCTAAATGTGGAATTATATTCTACTAACCTTTCATAGGAAGGAAAATAGCCAGACTGGGTATTATGCATGTGACAAATGAGGACATTGTGCATAAGAAAGGAAACATTAGTTTTCTGTCATCCTGGGCCAAGTACCTCATTAGAGTAAACATGTGTCCTTGGAAATTCTTTGCTTGTGCTGATGGCGGTAAGCATGTGGTCGCAGGCAGGTTCAAAGGCCAATCTATGAGAAACGGGCAAGACAATACATTTTGTTTTGGAAGGAATGTATCATGGGATAAGTTTCCCAAAGCCTGAATTATAGGCTATGAAATAAAGCAAATAAATGGAGAGAAAACAAGTATCATTTTCAAAAAGTACAAGTCAATTTTATTTTATTTTATTTATTTTATTTTATTTTATTTTATTTTGAGATGGAGTTTCACTCTTGTTACCCAGGCTGGAGTGCAATGGCTCGATCTCGGCTCACCACAACCTCTGCCTCCTGGGTTCAGGCAATTCTCCTGCCTCAGCCTCCTGAGTAGCTGGGATTATAGGCACGCACCACCATGCCCGGCTAATTTTTTGTATTTTTAGTAGAGACGGGGTTTCACCATGTTGATCAGGATGATCTCGATCTCTTGACGTTGCGATCCACCTGCCTCGGCCTCCCAAAGTGCTGGGATTACAGGCGTGAGCCACCATGCCCGGCAAGTCAATTCTATTTTAAAAAGACAAGCTGAAAATAAATCAAAAATAAACACAATTTAGGAGATCACAGAGTTGAAGACAGTATGAGTTTTTGTGAAAGCCAACATCAAATGTGAAAGTTAGGTTCTCTGAGAAGAGAGTGAGCAGAAAGGATGATTTCTCAAGCAATTAATAAGGAATTATTTGCTTGTGCCATGTTCTAGATGCATTGAGCACAGACCCTCTTGTCCCAAGCTGTCCTAGAGGCTCAGGTTAGCATCTGTCCAAATTATCCTTTGACTTTATTGCCTGAAAGAACAGAAGGCATTGGAGTCTCCAGACACTGAAGAGTAGGGTCCAGTCATAACTTCCCAGCAAACATATCACTCTGTGTAGGTAAGGACATATGACATGCTTAGAGTACCTATGAAGCTCTCTCTAAGTGGGATAATGGCCTGTCCATGGGACAACTCCCCATTTTCATGGTTATCTCATAGGTACCTCTTTTTGGGCAGTGCTCCTGGATCTACTTCTACAGCCGTGTTCTTCTCTGCGCAAGCCCTCCCTATGTAAAGCCATGCACAGTACAATCTTCTTGCAAGTGAAGAAAACCCATGGAAGTCCTAGCTTCATGGCACGCTGCAGCAATCCCAAGCTACCAGGAGCGTTTTTTGAACCCACTTCCTTAAGTCTTTGCTCTTCACCAGAGAATGGAAATTGTTCATCCTGGTGAACTGTGGCCAAGTTCTGCTCCCTAAGTATTTACTTGGAGGGGGGAGGTTAAAGGAAAGAAATTCCAGGGGGAGAGAAGCAAAGGAGAACAGCTTCCAACTTCATCTCCCAAAGCTCCACCCCTTCCTCATCACTGCTCTGCTGAAGGGTGTATAAATCCTGCTCTTGGTTAGAATTCCACTTATTAACAGTGATATATATATATATTCCTTTTTTTCAGCCCTGTAGACATGAACTGATCTTCCCTTGAAGATACAAACACATGGCCATTTTTTTGTTTGGGTTTTTTGTTGTTCAAGGTTTTTATTTTTGTTTATTAGGTGGATTTCTTTCCCTGGGTACTAGCTCTGTGAAGGAAGTAAAAAGCGCAGTGTGTGTAAAAAAAAAAAATTAAATTAAAAAAAGCTTTTTTCTTTTCTTTTTAAATGTATTTAAATTCCATTTCTCTCTTCTGTTCCTTTACACGTATGAATGCTCTGCTCTTCTGTGATCTTAAAACAAAATGAAATAAACATGAAAAGGAGATGTGTCTTCATTGACCTAAGGCAGTGATCTTGTGGTTGACTGCACTTCTTCTTGGAGGTTTTCATGAATGAGATAGAAAATGAAGCCAATCATAATGAATAGCATGTAAGGGAAGGGCAGAAAAAATACTGAAGAATCACTTGAAGCCATTCTAACAATGCTGCTTCTGTCACAGAAAGGAAGGTGGTATTTACGATAATTTTCTTCACTTAAGCAAAGAGATTCTGCGAACGTGTTTTTTTTCTTTTTCTCCCTGAAGGAACCAAAAGAAATAAGTATAAATTATCACTGAATCACTCTAAGTAAAGCATTTAGATATTTATGATTGTTAGGCTTGAGTGTGACCTTGGGTTATGATACAAAAAAACATTAGAAAATATACCCTTTCTTTGAAGTCTCCATAGTAGTGCTTATCTTTAAGGGTTAGTTTTAATGAGATGCTACCTCATAGCAGTAGAAGGAACTAAGGTAACTTCTACAGCCTCTTGTTATTTCTACTTACAAAAATGCAGTTTGTTTTCTATTACTGCTGAGAGCTATTATCTTCATGAAATGTTTCCAGAATCTCTATAGGACTCCTATTGCATTACACAGGGCACACAGAGAGAAAATAAGAAATAAGCAATCTATAGTCCAAAGAGGTGAGGTTGGCTAATCACACAGCTGAAGTAACTGGGAGCATCTGAAGTTCTACTCTTAGGAGTCAAACTGGCTTTGAAACACCCCCATGAGAATTAATCCCAAGTTGGGATGGCTAGGGGATGGAATGGGGGAATGAGCACTCATGATAAGCTTCAATAATGGGAAAAGGATCTCAAACAGAACCAAAATTCCTCGACTTCTCTGGCTCAAAGAAATAGATTAAGGGCCCAGTCTCTCCACATTTTGAATTTTATATATTAAAAAAAACAAAAAAACAAAAAAACCTCTGAAAGTGCTCTCCTGCTGAAGAGCAAACTCAAGGTAAAGACACAGGTCAAAAGCAAACTCTTTCTCAACATCAAGGTTAAAGGTCAAGAGCAAACTGTTTTTCAAACTCATGGTTAAAGACACAGTCCTCAAACAAGACTATTCTCACTTCAAACACCAGCTGCAGGGTTGGGATTCTCAAATCACTCTCACCTCTGATCAGCTGACTACAAAACCAGGGTTCTGACTACCCTTTAGGTTCAATAATTTTCTAGAATGACTCATGGAACTCAGAGAATTTTACTTAGGATTTCAATCTCACTATAGCAAAGAATACAAATCAGAACCAGTCAAAGGGAAAGAAACATAGGGTAAAGTGTGAGAGAGTCTCATACAAGTATGGAGGAGTTTCTATTGTCCTCTTCCCGCGGACTGAAGAAGTACTAACTTTCTAGCACATTGATATGTGACAACAAACAGAGTATCAACAACTGAGCATCTAGGTTTTTTGTTTTTGTTTCTAGATTTCATTACCTACGCATGATTGATTGAATGTCCAAGCCCCCATCCCCTGCCCAGAGGTCAGGCTGATATCATGTGATTCAATGCCCCAATACTGAATTACATGGGTAGTTTTTCTAACGTGTAGCTCCCGTCCTAAGTCATCTAGTTAGTATAAACAATCTAGAGGACCACCCTGAGTCATCTTATTAGTATACACTATTAGGTGTGGTCCAAGGGGCTCAACATGAATAACAACAACAAC
The DNA here is from genome assembly GCF_009761245.1 of Sapajus apella. NCBI lineage: Eukaryota > Metazoa > Chordata > Mammalia > Primates > Cebidae > Sapajus > Sapajus apella. Next base: position 3,748 of record NW_022441358.1, read on the forward strand.
AAGAACAACAAAAAGAACTTTTACTTGGAAAATCCCAAGGAATTAGAGCGTATCTCCCAAGACCTGGGGACAAAAGCCAGTCAGTCTTTATTATATACTTTATATTACCAATCTTACAAAAAAATTAGTTGGTGTCTCTAAGTTTTGGACGATGGCCTGAGATTTTATTTCTTTTAAGCCACAGATGCTTCAGGGTTACAAAGGTCAACACCACCTTGAGACTTTGCCATCTTTAGTGCCTCAGAAGAAATTATTTCTACTGTATTTCCATTTTATACTCCATTTACATCCATCTATTTTAAAGTATGCCTAAAACAGCATGTGAGAGCTCAGACGAAAGTGAGTCTGTGATTCTAAAGAAAAGGGTTTTGCAAATATTTGTCAATATAGAATTAAATTGTATTCAATTCAACCAACTACACTAACCACTACACCTGAAATGCTTTTCTATCATCAATCGCTGTAACCTCCCCCATAGCTGTAGAAGATACCTGAAACCAAATCTATGAAACAAAAAATGTATCTCTCCCTCACCTGCTAAAAAGAAAATTGTTACACAAACATGGAAAACATGGTTGCCTATAAGTCCAAGACTGAAGTCTTACTGGTTGTTGGTATGAAGAGGAAATGGATTTCTCTTCACTTTCCTTTTAAAATTATTCTCTGCTATTTCCTAAACAGGCTGCTGGCCAATTGGGTTATACTTTTACCAGTCAAAGCTATGTCTCGGTCAATGGATTTCAAACTGTTGAGGATCTATGGTGAGCCCTAAGGACTGTGTTTGAGAACATGCATTGAGGACATCTTGTAACTCACCTTTTACAAACCCAACCACTCTCAGGTGCTACTGAGAATGTAAGGTGCTGCTGATTTGCCATGTGCTTTTAAAACAAGAAATTAGTTTTTATTCTATAAGGCAGTATATTAGGGTTCTCTAGAGGAACAGAACTAATGGAATAGATATATGTACATAAAGGGAAGTTTATTATTAACTCACACAGTCACAGGTCCCACAATAGGCCATCTGCAGGCTGAAGAGCAAGGAGAGCCAGTTCAAGCTCCAAAACTGAAGAACTTGGAGTCTGATGTTTGAGGTCAGGAAGCATGAAGCACAGGAGAAAGATGTAGGCTGGGAGGCTACACCAGTCTCTCTTTTCATACTTTTCTGCCTGTTCATATTCTAGCTGCTCTGGCAGCTGATTAGACAGTGCCCACCCAGACAAAGGATGGATCTGCCTTTCCCAGCCCACTGACTCAAATGTTAATCTCCTTTGGCAACACCTTTACGACACACCCAGGATCAATACTCTGTATCCTTCAATCCAATCAAGTTGACAGTCAGTATTAACCATCACAGGCAGTGTAAAATTTTGACTAGCCTTGTTATCTTTACTTACTATCTTTATCATTTTACCTGCCCACCCTGTCCCTGCCTGGTTTCCCAGATCAAATTAGAAATTAATCTTACAGCAAAGACCCCTATTTCAAAAACAAAAATAAAAACTAAAAATTTCTGTCTCAGGTTCTGCCTGCCCAAAAAAGATGTTTCTAGTAGTTTGAACAAACATCAGAAATGGACCTTGATCAGAAACTCAGAAAGTGGGAGAGGATGCTGGTCAGGTTAAGAGAAATAGTGCAGTTCCAACCCTGAGGAGCCCTAAGTAAGAGACATCAGAAGCTGCCAGGCCATTGTCACTGAAAAATAAGCGCCACAACACTACCTCAGCTCCGGCAACCACAGACCTCATTCAGAGATCTTTATTATATTTACTCTTGGACTCTAAATCCTTGGACCATGAACATTCTTCTCCATTTTCTGGCTCTTACACAATTAACTCAACCTGCACTACTGATGTTTTTTCTTTGAGAATTGTCCCAAATATTAATTTACTTGGGTAAA
>NW_022441359.1:0-5646 GCF_009761245.1 Sapajus apella
CAACTGCGTTACAGTACACTTGCCATCAGAAAATAATAGAGAAAAATACTACACAGGTGTCAGACAAGGTACTCACAATGATAGTATCTGCCTTCACTAGTATTTTAATAAAGTAAAATTTTTAAATCCTCTCAGAGACCTTAAATATTTTCTTCCCCAAATGCGAACTATATAAGTAGAACAGAGCTTTCATTCTATTTTTTTCTTCTCCTGTGGCAGGTTTAGGCTACTGGATTAAAATTGCTTCTATTTTTTTCTACTCCTTGAAACTCCTTCAAAGATGAAACAAGATGGACATGCACTGAGAAATGCTGACGCTTGGTGATGGGTATGCGAAGGTTGGTTAGAATCTCTTTATTTTTATATCTGTTAGAAATTACCCAAGGCCAGGCGCAGTGTCTCACGCCTGTGATTTCAACACTTTGGGAGGCCAAGGTGGCCGGATTAACTGAGGTCAGGGGTTCAAGACCAGCCTGGCCAACATAGTGAAACCCCCATCTCTACTAAAAATACGAAAATTATCCAGGCGTGGTGGTGCATGCCTGTAATCCCAGCTACTCAGGAGGATGAGGCAGGAAAATCACTTGAACCCGGGAGGCGGAGGTCACAGTGAGCCAAGATCACGCCACTGCACTCCAGCCTGGGCAAGAGATTGAGACTCCATCTCAAGGCAAGAGATTGAGACTCCATCTCAAACAAAAAAGAAAAAAGAAGAAAAAAAGAAAAAAAAAAGAAATTATCCAGAATTAGCAGGCCCAATGGTACAATGAATGACATGCCTGATTATGGATCAGAAACTATCTATAATTAAAGTGGCATTTAATTGTGGTTTTGATTTTCATTTCCCTAAGGACTAAAGATATTGAACTTTTTCTTTCTTTTTTTTTTTTGAGACGGAGTTTCGCTCTTGTTACCCAGGCTGGAGTGCAATGGCGCGATCTCGGCTCACCGCAACCTCCGCCTCCCGGGTTCAGGCAATTCTCCTGCCCCAGCCTCCTGAGTCGCTGGGATTACAGGCACATGCCACCATGCCTAGCTAATTTTTTGTATTTTTAGTAGAGACGGGGTTTCGCCATGTTGGCCAGGATGGTCTCAATCTCTTGACCTTGTTATCTGCCCGCCTCGGCCTCCAAAAGTGCTGGGATTACGGGCGTGAGCCACCGCGCCCAGCCTTGAGCTTTTTTTTATGGATGTGCTGCCCATTTGGACATCTTCTTTGGAGAAATGTCTGATCAAATACTTTGCTCATTTGTTAACTGGGTTATGTGTCTTTTTACTATTGATTTTATTAATTTCTAAAATATGTTTTGGATAAAAGTCCTTTATCAGGTATATGACAAGCAAATATTTTTTCTCATTCTGGGATGTCTTCATTTTCTTGATGATGTCACTGGAAAAAAAAAAGTTTTCCATTTTAATGAAAATCAAGATCAATTTATCTCTTTTTCTTTTGGTGCCTATGTTTTAGGTGCCATACTGAAAAAGCCAAACACGGTGGCTCACACCTATAATCCCAGCAGGTGTGGGAGGCCAAGGCAGGCAGACTGCTTGAGCTCACAAGTTTAAGAGCAGTCTGGGCAATGCTGGTCAAACCAGAGATAGAGATAGCAAAACCCTACCTTTTGCAGAGATAGCAAAACCCTATCTTTTGTAGAAATAGCAAAACCCTATCTCTACAAAAAATTCAAAAATCAGCTGAGTCTGGTGGTACATGCTTGTGGTCCCAGCCACTTGGGAGGCTGAAGTAGGAGGATCCCTGAGCCCAGCAAGAAGTCGAGGCTGCAGTGAGATCCTGTATCAGACAAAAATAAACATTGTCTAATACAAGGGCATGAAGATTTACAAGGACGTTTTCTTCTAAGAGGTGTTTTTTTCTTTTTTAATAGAGATGGTGTCTCACTATGTTGCCCAGGGTGGTCTTGAATTCCTGGGCTCAAGTGATCTTCCCACCTTGGCCTCCCAAAGTGCTGGGATTCCATGTGTGAGCCACTAGGCTCAGCATGAATTTTATTATTTCGGGTCTTTTTTTTTTTTTTTTTTTGGAGACGGAGTTTCACTCTTGTTACCCAGGCTGGAGTGCTAGGGGTGAGCCGAGATCGCGCCATTGCACCACCTCCTGGGTTCAGGCAATTCTCCTGCCTCAGCCTCCTGAGTAGCTGGGATTACAGGCACGCACCACCATGCCCAGCTAATTTTTTGTATTTTTAGTAGAGACGGGGTTTCACCATGTTGACCAGGATGGTCTCGATCTCTGGACCTCATGATCCACCCGCCTCGGCCTCCCAAAGTGCTGGGATTACAGGCTTGAGCCACCGCGCCCGGCCATTGTTTCAGATCTTACATTTAGGTCTATGATGAATTCTGAATTTATATATGTAAGTGAGGTAAGGGTCCAAATTCCTTCTTCTGTTATGTGGGTATCAACTTGTACCACCATAATTTGTTGAAAAGACTATTCTTTATCCACTTAACTGCCCTTGCACTTTGTTGAAAACCAACTGACCATAAATGGAAGGGTTTAGTTCTAGAGTCTCATTCTATTCCATGGATCTGTATGTCTATCTTTATGTCAGTATCAGATTGTCTCAATTACTGTAACTTTGCAGTAAGTTATCAAAGTCCTCCAATTTTGTTCTTTTTCAAGATTGTTTTGGCAATTCTGGGTTCCCTGCATTTCTACAAGAATTTTAAGGTCGGCTTGTCAGTTTCTGCAAAATAGGCAACTGGGATTTTTTTTTTTTTCTTTTTTAGATGGAGTCTCACTCTGTCACCCAGGCTGGAGTACAACAACACGATCTTGGCTCACTGCAAACTTCTGCCTCCCCGTTACAAGTGATTCTTCTGCCTCAGCCTCCTGAGCAGTTGGGATTACAGGTGCGCACCACCACACCCAGATAATTTTTGTGTTTTTAGTAGAGATGAGGTTTCACCATGTTGGCCAGGCTGGTCTTAAACTCGTGATCCACCTGACTTGGCCTCCCAAAGTGCTGGGATTATAGACATGAGCCACCATGCCTGACCTGAAATTTTAATAGGGATAGTGCTGAATCTATACGGGGAGTATTACCATCATAACAATATAAGTCTTCCAATCCCTGAACATAGAGTAGGTTTCCATTTATTTAGATCTTTCATTAATGTTTTATAGTTCAAAATGTAGGTTCTGGCCAGGCACAGTGGCTCAGGAGGTCAAGGCAGGTGGATCACTTGAACTCAGGAATTTGAGACCAACCTGGGCAACATGGAGAAACCTAGTCTTTAAAAAAATACAAACATTAGCCAGGCATGGTGGTATACACCTGTGGTATCAACTACTCTGGAGGCTGAGGTGGGAGGATCAACTGAGCCCATGAGGCGGAGGTTGCAGTGAGCTGACACCATGCCACTGCACTCCAGCCTGGGCGACAAGAGTGAAGCCCTGTCTCAAAAAAAAAAAAAAAAAAAAAGTAAGTTCTGCACTTCTTTTGTTAACTTAATTCCCAAATGTTTTATTGTTTTTGATGCTATTGTGAATGGAATTGTTTTCTTGGTTTCCTTTTTAAATTACTCATTGTAAAGGTATAACAATAAAATTATTTCTGTATATTGATCCTGTATTCTGCAACTTTGAGGAGCACATAATAGTTTTATAGTGCATTCCTTAGGATGTTTTATATACAAGATCATGCCATCTGCAAATAGAGATTATCTTAACTTCCTTTTCAATGTGGATGCCTTTTCTTTCTTTTTCTTATCTAACTGCCCTGGCTAGAACCTCCAATACAATGTTAAAGCAAAGTGTCAAAGAGGCTATACCTGTCTTGGTCAGACGCAGTGGCTCACACCTATAATACCAGCACTTGGGGAGGCCGAGGCAGGTGGATCACTTAACCTCAGGAGTTCAAGACGAGCCTGGGCAACACAGTAAAACCCCGCCCCTCCGTCTCTCTCTCTCTTTTTCTCTCTATCTCTCTCTCTCTCCCCCCCAATATATATATATATATATTTTTTTTTTTTTAATTAAAGACTATATGTGTCTTGTTCCTAACCTTACGACAACATTCTGTCTTTCATCATTAAGTATGATACTAGCTGTGCATTTTCACAAACGGCCTTTATCACACTGAGGAAGTTCCCTTCCATTTCTAATTTATTGAATGTTTTCATCCTGAAACAATGTTGGATTTAATCAAATGTTTTTCCTACAGCTATTGAGATGATTATGTTGGTCTTGTCCTTTATTCTATTACGTGGCATGTTACATTAATTTACAAACACTAAGCCAACTTTATATGCCTGAGACAATTCCCACTCAGTCGCAGTATAGAATTCTTCTGATACGTTGCTATATTCAGTGTGCTAGTATTCTGTTGAGGAATTTTACACCTACATCCATAAAGGATACTGTTCTGTTCTTTTCCTGTCTTGTCATGTCTTTGCCTGGTTTTGGTATCAGCCTAATAATGTCCTCACAGGATAAACTGGAAAGTCATCCCTTTTCTTTATTTTGAAAGTGTGAAGAATTGTGCCAATCCTTCTTTAAATACTTGGTAGAATCAAAAAATACAAAGTCATTTGGGCCTGAGCTTTTTTGTGGGGGGCTTTTTGATTGCTAATTAAATCTCTTTGTATCAGTCTATTCATATTTTCTATTTCTTTGGGAGGCTGAGGCAACAGAATCACTTGAAACCGGGAGGAGGAGGTTGCAGTGAGCCAAGATCACACCCCTGCACTCCACCCTGAGCGACAGAGCAAGACTCCATCTCAAACAAACAAAAAGAAAATTCTCTATTTCTTTTGGAGTCAATGCTTACATTTCACATGTTATCCAACTTGTTGGCCTTAAAATAGATCCTAATATTTCTCTCTCTCTCTCTCTCTGTTTTTTTTTTTTTTTTTTTTTGAGACAGAGTTTCCCTCCTGTTTCCCAGGAGTGCAATGGCACAACCTCCCTTTGCCTCCTGGGTTCAAGTGATTCTCCTGTCACAGCCTCCTGAGTAGCTGGGACCACAGACGCACGCCGCCATGCCCGGCTAATTTTTGTATTTTTACTAGAGATGGGGTTTCAGCATATTGGCCAGGATGGTCTCAATCCCTTGACCTTGTTATCTGCCCACCTCGGCCTCCCAAGGTGCTGGGATTACAGGCGGGCACCACACCTGGCCGTATTTCCTTATGATCTTTGTTATTTTCCATGTAAGATCAACAGTGACATCCTTTCTTTCATTCCTCATTTTATTAATTTATTAATATAGCTCAAGGTTGTCAATTTTGTTGATGTTTAAGAAGAACCTATTTTTTTATTGTTTTTCCCTACATTTTTTCCCCCTCTTTCATTTATTTCCAATCTAGTTTTTAGTATTTTATTCCTTCTTCTCACTTTGGATTTAGTATGTTCCTCTCTTATTAGTTTCTTAAGGTGGAAGATTAGGCTATGGATTGGATATCTTTCTTCTTTTTTTAATACAACCGTTTATAGCTATACATTTCCCTCTGGAAACTGTTTTTGTTCTATTTCTTAACTTATGATAGATTGCTTTGTTTTTTGCAAGAAGCATAGTAGGCCCTCAATAAACATTTATTTTTGGAAAATGAATGTCAGGGGATTTTTTTCTTCTTGTTGTTTTTTCAGATGGATTCTCACTCTGCCACCTAGGCTGGAATGCA
>NW_022441360.1:0-5644 GCF_009761245.1 Sapajus apella
TTAGCGTGGGGGCGCATGCCTGTAATCCCAGCTACTTGGGAAGGCAGAGGCAGGAGAACCGCTTGTAAGACTTGTGTTACCTTAGAAGTAAAATGGCTGGGCGTGGTGGCGCGTGCCTGTAGTCCCAGCTTACTCGGGAGGCAGGCTGGAGGATCGCTTGAGTCGAAGAGCTCTGGGCTGTAGTGTGCTATGCCCATTGGGTGTCCGCACTAAGTTCGGCGTCAATATGGTGACCTCCCGGGAGCTGGGGACCACCAGCCTGCCTAAGAAGGGGTGAACCGGCCCAGGTCAGAAACGGAGCAGGTCAAAACTCCCGTGCTGATCAGTAGTGGGATCCTGCCTGTGAATAGCCACTGCACTCCAGCCTGGGCAATGTAGTGAGACCCTGTCTCAAAAAAAAAACAAGAAGAAAAGAAGAATGAAGGAGGAGGAGGAGGAGGAGGAGGAGGAGGAGGCGGAGGAGGAGGAGGAGGAGGAGGAGGAGAAGGGGGAGGAGGAGAAGGAAAGAAGAAGAAGAAGGAGAAGAAGAAGAGGAGGAGGAGGAGGAGAATGAAGAAGAAAAATGAACAGTGACTGGGCACGATGTCTCACATCACCTGAGGTCAGAAGTTCAAGACCAGCCTGACCAATATGGTGAAACTCCGTCTCTACTAAAAATACAAAATTAGGCCGGGCGCAGTGGCTCAAGCCTGTAATCCCAGCACTTTGGGAGGCCGAGGCGGGTGGATCACGAGGTCAAGAGATCGAGACCATCCTGGTCAACATGGTGAAACCCCGTCTCTACTAAAAATACAAAAAAAAATCAGCTGGGCATGGTGGCGCCTGCCTGTAATCCCAGCTACTCAGGAGGCTGAGGCAGGAGAATTGCTTGAACCCAGGAGGCGGAGGTTGCGGTGAGCTGAGATCGCGCCATTGCACTCCAGCCTGGGTAACAAGAGTGAAACTCCGTCTCAAAAAAAAAAAAAAAAAAAAAATACAAAATTAGTCTCAAGTGTGGTGGTCCATTCCTGTAGTTCCAGCTACTTGAGAGGCTGAGGCAGGAGAATTGCTTGAACCCAGGAGGCAGAGTTTGTAGTGAGTCGAGATCATGCCATTGCACTCCAGCCTGGGCAGCAAGAGCGAAACTCCGTATCAAAATAAAAAAATAAATAATTTTTAAAAAGAAGTAAAATGAATAAAAAAACGAAGGTAGTAAAATTTAAAAAATAACCAGCATAAAATAATTTGGGAAACACTGTTCTTGTGGGATGTTTACTGAAAATTTAAAAGCTTAGACTTCTTTTGTGTGTGTGTGTGAGACAGAGTTTCACTCGCTTGTTGCCCAGACTGGAGTGTAGTGGCACAATCTTGGCTCATTGCAACCTTCACCTCCCAGTTCAAGCGATTCTCCTGCCTCAGCCTCCCAAGTAGCTGGGACTACAGGCATGCACCACCATGCTCTGCTGATTTTGTATTTTTAGTAGAGACGGGGTTTCTTCATGTTGGTCAGACTGGTTTCAAACTCCTGACCTCAGGTGATCTGCCCATCTTTGCTTCCCAAAGTGCTGGGATTACAGGTGTGAGCCACTGTACCTGGCTAAAAGCTTAGACTTCTATAGAATGTTTATGTTTACCAAGTTTTAGCTTAATTTTTATCTCAGTTATATAAATATTGAATAGAGGGATGTAATTTAAATAAATTTCAAGATATTATTTTTTCCAGGCGGACTCTTACTCTGTCACCCATGCTGGCGTGCAATAGTGAGATCTGGGCTCACTGCAACCTCCCTATCTCGGGCTCAAGGGATTCTCCAGCCTCAGCCTTCTAGGTAGTCGGGATTACAGGTGCCCACCACCATACTCATCTAGTTTTTGTATTTTTAGTAGAGACAGCGTTTCACCATGTTGGCCAGGGTGGTCTGAAACTCCTGATCTTCGGTGATCCACCTGCCTTGGCTTCCCAAAGTGCTGGGATTACAGGTGTGATACCATGTTGACTTAATATTAGAATCCCAAAGAAGGAATACTCCTTCAGTGCTATTTATTTTAAATTTTATCCTTAAAATTATTTGTATTTATTTTTTATTTTTACACTGCTAGTTATGATAAGGAAGAATTGAAAGAACCTACAAGAGTAGTTAAATTGTGTTGCATACACCCTGAATTATATAACCATTATAAAAATGAATTTTGAAATCCATGTAGACAAAAATCAAAACTGAATATGCAATGTGGATGATAGGCTATTCCCAATACTTTATTATGTGAAAGTAAGTATGCATCTTGCAAAGTGCTAGGAAAGGAATATACAAAAAAATAATATTAGGCTTAGGGAGGTGTGATTATGGATTATTTTCCTCCTATTTTCTAAATCTGTTTTTAAAAGTTTTTTTGAATAAATGTAATTTATAAAAATTTATAATTAAAACCTTTCTTTTTTTTTTTTTTGAGACAGAGTCTTGCTCTGTTGCCCAGGCTGGAGTACAGTGGCATGATTTTGGCTCACCACAACCTCTGCCTCCTGGGTTCAAGTGATTCTCCTGAGTTGCTGGGACTACAGGCACGAGCCACCATGCCCGGCTAATTCTTGTATTTTTAGTAGAAACAGCCATGTCTTCTATGACAGTATAGTAGCAATCTTGAGACAAAGTTAACCAGAGAGAGATTAAGAGAGCTGGAGAGCTCATTGGGTTAAGAATACTTTGGCAAGGGCAATGTAGGTTAAATTCAGTTATTTCTTCTGTTTCTCTAATCTAGGACCTTGAGAGTTTATCCAAGGATGATTGTGTGCTAAGAAAACTAGCTCAAGGTACCCAAATTCACAGGCCATAAAGACATTTTGTTTATTTTTTTAAAAGTGACTCACTGCCGGGCGCGGTGGCTCAAGCCTGTAATCCCAGCACTTTGGGAGGCCGAGGCGGGTGGATCACAAGGTCAAGAGATCGAGACCATCCTGTTCAACATGGTGAAACCCCGTCTCTACTAAAAATACAAAAAATTAGCTGGGCATGGTGGCGCGTGCCTGTAATCCCAGCTACTCAGGAGGCTGAGGCAGGAGAATTGCCTGAACCCAGGAGGCGGAGGTTGTGGTGAGCCAAGATCGCGCCATTACACTCCAGCCTGGGTAACATGAGTGAAACTCCATCTCAAAAAAAAAAAAAAAAGTGACTCACTAGTTACTGAATATGTGTCCTATTTCCAGATCACTCCTTTCCCATTAACTAGATATCTGGGTAAGCAGCTTAATAAGACATTCAATAAGTTTACATTGACAATATGAGTAGATGATAAGTAATACATGGTGTTTCCTTTTAAGTATTTTACAGTCTCTTGGTGAACAATAGAACTCCCAAACAACTAATTGGAACGTGCAGGCAATGAAGGAAGCACAAAGACAAGGAAGTGAGAAGGTTGTTTGTTGAGCACAGATGGGGAAGGGCAGTTAGTTGATATTCAACTAACCCTTTAACCAGTCTACTTCAAAGAGCATGAATTTCTAGTGTGCCTCTAATGCCATTGCAATGTCACCACTTTTAATTCCAATGTACTTTTTGAGGCATTTTTTTTTTTTTTGTTTAGACCTCTGAGTGCATTATCAGAGTGCCGATTACATCTAGAGGGGCAGAGCCATGTTGAGCATGGACAAATTTTATCTTTGGTAGCCCCTTCCCAATATAAAAACTGTATTCTATGACTGTGTTGGCATAAAGACAAATATGTTAACAGCATTTATAAAAATATTTCCTCCAACTTAAAAGTCATTTTTTTCGAACCCCACCACAGCCGGTCTTCCCCGGACACTGTCCCAACCTTCTTCACTCCCGCCAGCACCGACCGTCCCCCGAACTATGAGATGCTGAAGGAGGAACATGAGGTGGATGTGCTGGGGGCGCCCCACAACCCTGCGCCCCCGACATCCACCGTGATCCACATCCGAAGCGAGACCTCCATGCCCGACCACGTCGTCTGGTCCCTGTTCAACGCCCTCTTCATGAACTCCTGCTGCCTGTGCTTCATAGCGTTCGCCTACTCCGTGAAGTCTAGGGACAGGAGGATGGTTGGCGACCTGACCAGGGCCCAGGCCTATGCCTCCACCGCCAAGTGCCTGAACATCTGGGCCCTGATTTTGGGCATCATCATGACCATTCTGCTGATCATCATCCCAATACTGATTCTGCAAGTCTATCAGTAGATCCAGAGGAATCACCCAGGCCAGGGGCTTCGCCCCTGACCTGTCTCCCATGTACTCCAGCTTCCATTCTTCGCCCTGCCCCCAGCCCATCCTGTATCAGCCCTTTACCCTCACACGCTCTTCTACAGTCCAGTTCAATAAAGTGCACGTGCTCCTAAAAAAAAAAAAAAAAAAAAAAAAAAAAAAAAAGTCATTTTTTTCTTTTGATTTTAAAATAAGTTAAAACATTTTTGCAGGACCCCCAAGAGTACTGTGAGCCCCAGACACGGCCATCTGCACCTACTGGAAAAGTTAGCCCTGTATTGCCTTATGTTAATCTTATCAGTAGCCAGTCCCTATGCAGGAAACTATCTTATACACAGCTAACCCCACCTGCAGGTGTAGATCCCTATCAGTTTTAATCAAAGTGAATGACTCTTCTCTACCTTCAGATTGCTGAGTGCACAGTCACTTGAAGTTTTAATGAATAGATGGACAGACAAAAGAAATTAGAAAAGAGAGTAAGATAAGCTCTCATTTGCTGTGCATACTATGTACCAGATGCCATGCTAAGCACTCCATTACTAATCCTCAAATTGATTGCCAAGAAAGATACCATTATTACCACCATCATCCTCCTTTTACAGATGAGGAAACTAAAACTGGAAGATGTAAAGTGACTTATCCAAATTCACACAGAACAATTGGTCAAGCTGGACTCCGACAAGCTAGGAGAACCACAGTGAGAGATAAAAATATCAGGTGCAGGCCCGGCATGGTGGCTTCTGCCTGTAATCCCAGCACTTTGGGAGGCTGAGGCAGGCAGATCACAAGGTCAAGAGATCAAGACCATCCTGGCCAACATGGTGAAACCCTGTCTCTACTAAAAATACAAAATTTAGCTGGGTGTGGTGGTGGGTGCCTGCAATCCCAGCTACTCAGGAGGCCGGGACTTTTAGCCGTGTTGGCCAGGCTGGTCTCAAACTCCTGGGCTCAAGTGATCTGCCTGTTAAGCCTCCCAAAGTGCTGGGATTATAGACATGAGCCACCACACCCAGTCAAAATTTTGAAATTTTAACATATAATCCACTTTGAAATTCTTTTTTTTTTTTTTTTTTTTTTTTTTTGAGACGGAGTTTCGCTCTTGTTACCCAGGCTGGAGTGCAATGGCGCGATCTCGGCTCACCGCAACCTCCGCCTCCCGGGTTCAGGCAATTCTCCTGCCTCAGCCTCCTGAGTACCTGGGATTACAGGCATGCACCACCATGCCCAGCTAATTTTTTGTATTTTTAGTAGAGACGGGGTTTCACCACGTTGACCAGGATGGTCTCGATCTCTTGACCTCGTGATCCGCCCGCCTTGGCCTCCCAAAGTGCTGGGATTACAGGCGTGAGCCACCGCGCCCGGCCCCTGAAATTCTTAACATATTCTTTCTATTTGTAATTTATGTATTATTGGCCAGGCGCGGTGGCTCAAGCCTGTAATCCCAGCACT
>NW_022441361.1:0-5641 GCF_009761245.1 Sapajus apella
GAGGTCTTAAGACACAGCGGGTGCCAGGGGTGAGCCAGATGCAGAGCTGAGCCCACCTGCCCGCAGGGACACCTGTGTTGTAGGGGACGCAGGACAGTTGGCAAGGAGGAGGCACATAAGATAATTCCAGAGTAAGGAGGGTGACAGTCAGGGCCCTGTCACCAGAGAAGGAGGCCAAGGCCTAGTGAGTAGGGAAGGCTTTCCTGAGGAGCTGCCACCTTGGCTGTGCCACCAGGGCACAGCAGCAGCATCTGCACGTGACGAGCTTCCTCTCACTGCGCCCCACCCCACCGGGCACCGCCCTGCACCTCCTACAGTCTCCTGCTCCTCTGCCCCTCATGGAGTGCTGGGCACTCACCCTTCCCCATGGAATCCCCGACCTGCCTCCGGCACAGCCCAGCACACAGGGCCTGCAGTCACCGACTCTTCATGTGGCCCAGAGCTTTGCAGTGCAGCAGCACAGCATCCCCTGGCACTTAAATGCAGAGTCTCAGGATACACCCCAGACCAACTGAATCACAATATTCTCTTTAGGTCGGGTGTGGTGGCTCATGCTTGTTATCCCAGCACTTTGGGAGGTCAAGGCTGGTGGATTACTTGAGGCCAGGAGTTCAAGATCAGCATGGCCAACATGGGGAAACCCCTTCTCTACTAAAAATACAAAAATTAGCTGAGCATGGTAGCGGGTGCCTATAATGCTAGCTACTCAGGAGGCTAAGACACAAGACTTGCTTGAACCCAGGAAGTAGAGGTTGCAGTGAGCCGAGATCATGCCATTACACCCCAGCCTGAGCAACAGGGTGAGATTTTGTCTCAAAAAAAAAAAAAAGATAGAATTCCACACTGCGTCTCCCTCTAGATTACTCAGCAGCTTTTGTGTAGGATCTGCGTGATTTTTCCTGTGCTGATCTTAGATAAACTGGAATGCCTGCTGTGTGTTGACACCAAGAATGAACAAGTGCTGCTTCTGCTTCCCACTCCGATTGGGGCTGGGAGAGTGCGGTGTTTGGGGAGAGAGTTGGTTCCATGGGTTCTGACTGCTTGTTCTGGCTGCACCGACAAGACTGTGATCCTCCTGGGAGAGGAGGATAGCATGCAGTGTTGCCTCCCTCTCTTCTAGGTACCTGGTGACCTTTAGCCCCCTGATGGACACGCAGGATGACCCTCAGGCCATAATCATCTGGGACATCCTTACGGGGCACAAGAAGAGAGGTTTTCACTTTGAGAGCTCAGCCCATTGGCCTATTTTTAAGTAAGTGGATCGTTGTTAACAAACTCTGTAGCCTTTTGTCTTATCATTGGAATACCCTGGCACTACTGTTTTCTTCTTAGGTGGAGCCATGATGGTAAATTCTTTGCCAGAATGACCCTGGATACGGTTAGTGTAAGGCCGGTTGCCTTGCCGGGAGCTCGGACACGCCCATCCCTCTGCACGCCTGAAATTACGTCACCAGAATCTGCACTCAGCATCTAGCTCTGCCACGCCCACCTCTGCACTCAACACTAAACTCTGCCCCTGGCACCTAGCCAGCCGTTGGAAAACCCCGCCAAAATTTAAAAGAAGCCCCACCAAAACCTGCCCAATAGCGTATGGCCCCGTCCAGTCCGCTCACCGGAAATCCCGCCTACCTACCTATAGCAGCTTGCCACATCCACATCCTGTTTCTCCACAGCCAATCAGAGCGCCTTCTCTCCCTATATAACCCCAAGCCTGAGAGGAGTCAGGCGCGACTTTTCTGGCCCCCTTTCCCTGGACCATAGAACCTCGCCTGGGAGTTGAATAAATTGACATCTAATTGTTCTCATGCAGGCCTCAGTTTCCTCACTTTAAACTCGGCAATATACCTCACAGAGAATAAACCTTACACTTAGCAACTATGAAACTCCTGTAAGTGGCTTCAGTGATGGGAAACACTCATCCCGTCCTTGCTTGTAATTGGGATGTGGTGCCTTTACTTACTTGTGCTAGAAGAGGAGGAGGAGGTTTCACAGGTGGCAGTAATGGCCTGTCTCCTGCACTGTTCTAACTGCTCCTGCTCTGGGTGAAGCTTTTTCGTCCCACCTGCGCAGCTGTGGGAAGTCCTGGATGGGAGTTAATGCAGTGAGCTTTGGAATTGGAGCTTGCGGTGGTGGATGGGTGGGTGGGTTCACCGTCACCCTCGCCGCGCAGTGCTCCCTAGGCAAACTCACATCAGACTTGTTTCCTTTTGTGAAAAGTTATGTGTTACTGAGACACTGACACGATTTGACTCAACTGTAACCTTCCCCTTTTTTTGGCCAATCTATGGGTCTTCTAGACAAGAAGAGTTTGAAGATCTCTGGGGTAAAGCGAGTGTTCTTATCAATTTGGCATCTCAGTGTGTTCAGGCTGCTTAACATAATACCAAAGGCTGGTTGCTTATTACAGCAGAGATGTCTTTCTCCCAGTTCTGGAGTTTGGGAGCCCGAGGTCACCGCGCCTGTAGACTGGGGAGGGCCCACTTCCTCGTGGACAGCCCCTCAGTCCAGCCTCACCTGGTGGAAGGCTTCTGGGTCCACTTCTGTAAAGGGCTTCATCCTCATGACCTGCTCAGTCCCCAAAGTCCCCACCTAATGCCATCACCCCAGGGGTTAGAATTTCAGCCTCCGAATTTGGGGTTCATAGATGTTTTCTACTGCAGTTGGTTTCCTTTATTTGCTCTCTCATTTAGTACTTTTTTTCTTTTTTTTTTCTGAGATGGAGCCTTGCTCTGTCACCCAGGCTGAGGTGCAGTGGTGCAGTCTCAGCTCAACACAGCCTCTGCCTCCCAGATTCAAGCGATTCTCCTGCTACAGCCTCCCAAGTAGCTGGGACTACAGGTGTGCACCACCATGCCCGGATAATTTTTGTGTTTTTAGTAGAGACAAGGTTTTACCATATTGGCCAGGCTGGTCTCGAACTCCTGACCTTGTGATCCACTTGCCTTGGCTTCCCAAAGTGCTGGGATTATAGTTGTCAGCCACCACACCCAGCCTAGCACTCAGTTCTTAACCAGTTGGAGAGAACGTGGTGAGCTTGTTCTTTTTTAAAAATATTTTTTTATTTTTTCTATTTTTATTTTTGAGGCAGTCTCACTCTGTCCCCCAGGCTGGAGTGTCATGATCTTTGCTCACTGCAACCTCTGCCTCCCGGGTTAAAGGCATTCTCCTGCCTCAGCCTTCTGGGTTGCTGGGACTATAGGTGCCCACCACCACACCCAGCTAATTTTTTTACTTTTAGTAGAGATGGGGTTTCACTGTTGGCCAAGTTGGTCTCGCCTCAGCCTCCCAAAGCGCTGGGATTACAGTCATGAGCCACCACACGAAGCCATTTTTTAATATTTTTTGAGATAGGGTCTTGCTCTGTTGCCCAGGCTGGAATACAGTGACATGATCTCGATTCACTGCAAACTTCGCCTCCCAGGTTCAAAGGATTCTGGTGCCCCAGCCTCCTGAGTAGCTGGAATTACAGGGGCACACCACCCTGCTCAGCTAATTTTTTTGTATATCTTAGAAGAGGGGTTTCACCGTGTTGGCCAGGCTGGTCTTGAACTCCTGACCTCAAGTGATCTGCCTGCCTGCCTCCCTTGGCCTCACAAAGTGCAGGGATTACAGGCGTGAGCCACTGTGCCCATCCTAAGGTGAGTTTGTTCTGAATGCCAGGATGAAGCCTCGAGCCGATGGGCAGCAAGGCTGCTCCGCGCTGGGCCCACCACCCTCGAGACACCACTTCGGCAACTCCTTTCTGTGCCCAGAAATGAATCTTCAAGGCCAGAGTCTTGAGTTGGCTTCCTTCCATCTACCTCATCTTTGACCTAGAAACCGGGAGGGTGGTTCCAGCCTTTTAAGGAAGAGAAGGGACTTTGCTTAAGCGAAAGGTTTTCCTATTACTATTCTGTCTGAGGCAGAGTTTGGGGAGCCTTCAGCTCATTTTCATTATCAAAGAATGGGCACATTTTTATTTATCAGAAAACTCTTGGAACTGGTCAGTATCACGGCAGTGAACTTGTACCAGCAATCCAAGGACATTGTCGTTTCTTACTCCTTTTATTTTTACATTTTGGGGCAAAATTATGGCTAACAAAATAAAAAGAAGACCAGAACGTTGGTTCTCAGTAAACGCAAAACAGAGCACATAGCGTGTATAAAGCTGTTTTTCGCGTAGGTGAGCTCAGGAACCGTTCCTTCCAGCAGCTCTTCTGTTGAGCACTTGATCCATTGGAGGGAGTAGCCCTCGTTCTTGCTCATTGCTTACACTTGATTTGCCGTTTTCCCCTTTGACACCTTAATTAATCTTTAGATGTCAGATAGCTGGATCTGCCAGCCTAAATTGCCTCAAAGCAGCAGTATGTGATGTCTAAGAGTGGGCTGACGGAGCCCAGGCTGGAGTCTATAGAGTCTGTGCATGACGGTGGGGTTGCTCATATTTTGTCTGCATTCACTCCCTGTTACAGCAAGCGCAGTAATGCCCCAGGGTCCTGGTGAAGACCTGTGAAGCTGTGTGCCATGCCCAGAGCAGTGTGTGATGTGCGGAGTGAGCGCTCAGCGTCAGCTGTGACGGCATTGAGTTTCTGTACAGCAAATGAGTTGTTTTATTCTCTTCTGCTTTTCAGTTTCCTCATCACTTGGTCTTTGCTGTAACATTTTATTTTCCTGATCTGCAGAGACTTTTCTTGGTCTCCTGGTGGTAACATAATAGCCTTCTGGGTGCCTGAAGACAAAGATATTCCAGCCAGGGTAACCCTGATGCAGCTGCCTACCAGGCAAGAGATCCGAGTGAGGAACCTGTTCAATGTGGTGGATTGCAAGCTGCATTGGTAGAAGAATGGAGACTACTTGTGTGTGAAAGTAGACAGGACTCTGAAAGGCACCCAGGTACGTGGGTGCCCACAGGAACTGGAGGTTCCTTATCCTTTGCTCTTCAGTGACCACTGTATTGTTTGGAGGCTGTTAAGGGATTTTTAAATTCAGATTTGTGGGTTATTTTGATACCTTCCTGATATAACTGGCAAGTCTTAGTTAGAGATCTTGGCATTTTCTATTTGAAGAGTACAATTTTTTTTTTTTAAGAAAAGTTTTTCAAATAGGCTGGGTGTGGTGCCTCATGCCTAGAATCTGAACACTTTGGCAGGCTGAGGCAGGATTGCTTTAGCCCAGGAGGTCAAGGGTGTAGTGGGCCATCACTGCACCGCTCTACTCTAGCCTGGGCCACAGAGCAAGACACTGTCTCCAAAATAAGTTTTGAATAGATATTACAGTCACATGGTTTAGAGTTCACAAAGGAATACAGTAAAAGGTCCCCAGACATCCACCTTTTTTCTATATTGAGCCATGGCCCAGTGGTGCAGCCTCCTTGTGGGGCAGGACTCCTCTCTGAGCCCCATTGGGCCCTCATATTTAAGCAACTATTTCCAAGGCTTCTGTTCTCTGTCATTGTCTCAAGTGAAGCTGTTTCTCTTATGGCTGTAGCTGCTGTCTCTGGGCTTGGGGTGACTTCCTGTGGACATGCTCCTGCCAGTCCCCAGTCTGGGTCGGGTTCCTCTGACCTTGCAGGGAGTGAAGAGCTGTTCCAGGCGGCTGTGCCTTGCCCCCGTGCACCTGGTTCCAGAGCTACTACACTCACCTACCTGGGGCTTGCTCCTCA
>NW_022441362.1:0-5637 GCF_009761245.1 Sapajus apella
CCCCCAACTGGGTGGTGACTGAGAATTAGAGGCAGAGGATTTAGAGAACGTCTATTCCTCCTCCACATCTGGCAGATGAAGAAACTACCTATCCAGAGATGTGAAAGGACATGTTCTAGGTCACACAGCAGGCCAGTGTCCAGGCAGGTTCCAACCTGAAGTCCCTGGGCCACTTGTGCTGCCCTAGGCACAGATCGCCTGCTTCCTCCACCTCCCTTGCCCACAAGCTTGAACTTGCAGCAAGATACCAAGATGAGATGCTGAGGGAATTGTTTTACAGGTTTGTGGATTGGATCTCAGAATGAAAAGGGCCCTGAGCTCATCAGCCAGGAAGAAATCCGATTTGGCTTTGATGGCCATAGTTATTGGTAACATATCATTGAAATCTTTTTATTTTCAATGAACCTGGCAGTGGAGGGGCTCGGGGGCTGGACTGGCTGCTGGGCCCAGAGCTTCTTCTGCACTTGGCAGCTGTGGTCTCTAGCATCACAAACCCAGGACTTGGGACTGATAGTGGGAGCCATGCGGTGAGAGAGGACGGTCTGGACAGGTTGCCCAAGGCCTGTACTGAGGGTTTCCAGGAACCTCCTGACCCTTCAGGACAGGGCATCTGGGAGTCTGGTCAGATCTGACAGGTTATGTAAGTGTTGCCAATTTTATTCAGCTTTCATTGTCTTTTCCCCAGTGATGCCAAGGCTGCTGTGTGGGCTTCAGGATCCAGAGCTGATGGGTTTTGATGGCGAGGCCCGAGTTGTGCAGGCAGGGGCAGCAGATGGAGAAAAGGGGCCACAGAGGCTCAGTCAGTGGAGTTCCTTTTGGCAGCGGGGCACTGTGGCTAAAAGGATGGGCTGTGACGTTGCCTCCAGAGGCTCCAGTCCAGCCCAGCTCTGCAAGCAGCCTTGTAGAGTGGGGGTTGGGTCAGACATGATATAAATAAATAAATAAAGCACCTCCCGTGTGCCAGAGACATAGTGCTCAGTGAATGATCAACTCCCCACCCAGTCCCTTTGTAAGGAGCCTGGCAGATAGTAAGCCTTGGACTTCTATTTCCTTCTACTGTCTGGCTCTACCAAGAAGAGCTGTTTGGCTCATCTGGGTGTGCTGTGTGTGTCCCCCTGTCTCATTGGCCCAAATGCCATCGTTTCTTCCCTCCCCATGACTGCAGGAAAAGACACTCTGAGGAGTGAGCCTTAGCTATTGATCCAGCAGCCTGAGTCCATTCCCCAACCCCCAGGGGCACATGTGAGCCATGGGGGGTAGGGGTGTGGAGGCCAACGGCCAAGCAGTTGCTGGAGGGAGCCACTGGGAACAGGGGAGGATGAGCAGGGAAGCAAGGACTTTCCAAGAGTGCTCCTGGACCATCTGTATCAGAATCACCTGGGGAGGTGTTTCAATACAGATTCCAGGTTGGGCACGTTGGCTGACACCTGTATTCCCAACACTTTGTAAGATCGGGGCAGAAAGATTGCTTGAGCTTGAGATCAGCCTGGACAACCTAGCAAAATCCATTTCTACAAAAAAGATTTTATAAAAGCCAGGTGTGGTGGCATGCGTCTGTCATCACAGCTACTTGGCAGGCTCAGGTGGGAGGACCACTAGAGCCCGGGAGGTTGAGGCTGCATTGAGCCATGATAGTGTCACTGGAGTCCAGCCTGGGAAACAGAGTGAGACCTCGTCTCAAAACAGACCAAAGGAAACAAAGCCCAGGTTCCTGGTCCCCACTGCCTCAGAATCTGACCTGGTATCACCCGAGAATCTGCACTTTAACAAGTATGCCTAGTCACTCTGATTCACATTAAAGTCCGAGGATCTTTGCAGCAGAGAATAAAGGAGTCTGCTCCAGCTGACTTGTGGACCTGCCTACAGCAGGGACCAGACCTTATGATGAACTAAGAAGTTCATAATAATCATCCCAGCTACTGTGGCTCAGCAGGGGAGCAGTGCCCCCATCCCCATTCCATATTTCCCTCTTGGTGTTGGGGGTCCAGTTCTGTCCCACTGAGCCCATTAGAGAGGGGACCCAGAACAGGGAAAGTGATAGTGGCTCTTGCGCCTTGTTGCATCCATCAGTGTTGGATCCCTCTGGTGTTGGCTAGAACGTTTCTTTGGATGACAGATGGACCAGAGGAAAGCTTGTTTGCCTGATAAATATTGATCCATTGGGTTTACGAGTCAGCGCCCACGGTTTCCTCACCAGCTATCAGCCTGGGGAGGCCAGTCATCCTTCATGGACTCCATCTGTGCAGCCTGACCTTCTCTGAGAAATGGGGGGCTTGGACAGGCTCACCACAGAGTCCCACCTGACTCCTCTTCCCACCCAACCTGGGCTCCTAATAATTAGCCCCAGTTTTCTTTGCAGAGAGGAATGGTCATTTGTGCCCCTCTCAACTTCCTGCTCGCAAACTGAGCCAACAAAGATGTGTTTCTTAGGGGGATGCAGGGGTGATGGGGAGTGGGGGTAGGTGCCTGCTTCAGCCGCAGCCGCAAAGCCGGGTTTCCCTGGGGCTGGGGCAGAGGACACGGAGTGACAGATTTCAGGTCTTCTTGCTGGGGAAAGAACTCAGATAAGTGTGGAAAGTCACCCAGCCATACCCCTTCCTCTACGGATCTAGAAGGCATTCTTGGGCTCTGTTGCCTTTTTTATTTGAGATTCTAGGTAGGACTTGGGGCTTCTTCAGAGAAGACTCTGGGAGGGCCCTAGGATCCAGCTACTAGGATGGGGCTCCCTGCTTCACCCTTACTTTCTCTCTGGGATGCCCCGTGGCCCCATTGTATTAGGCTTCTCCAGAGAAAAAGAACCAATAGGAGATTTATATATGTCAGAGAGTGAGATTTATTGGAAGGAATTGGCTTATGTGACGATGGAGGCTGAGAAGCCCCAAGATCTGCAGGCAGCAAGCTGGAGACCCAGGAGAGCTGACGGCATAGCTGCTGTTGGAGACTGAAGGGCTGAGCACCAGGAGGGATGATGGTGTAAGTTCTCATCTGAAAGTTGGCAGGCTGAAGACCCAAGAAGAGCAAGTATTTCAGCTTGAGTTCAATGGCCAGAAAAGACCAATGTCGGCTGGGCACGGTGGCTCCCACCTGTAATCCCAGCACTTTGGGAGGCCCAGGTGGGTGGTTCATGAGGTCAGCAGTTTGAGACCAGCCTGGCCAATATGGTGAAATCCCGTCTCTACTAAAAATACAAAAAATTAGCTGAGCGTGGTGGCGTGCACCTGTAGTTCCAGCTGCTCAAGAGGCTGAGGCAGGAGAATTGCTTGGACCTGGGAGGTGGAGTTGCAGTGAGCCAAGATGGCACCACTGCACTCCAGCCTGGGCAACAGAGCAAGACTCTATCTCAAAAAAATTAAAATAGAGAAAGAGAGAGAGAAAGAAAAGAAAAGACCAACATTCAAGCTCTAGCAGTTAGCAAATAGAATTCCCTCTTAGCCTTTTTGTTCTATTCAGATCTTCAACTGATTGGTTGAGGCCCACCCTCATTAGTGAGCACCATCTGCTTTACTCTGTGTACTAATGCAAATCTTATCCAGAGGCTGGCTTGGCGGCTCACTCCTGTAATCATCCCAGCACACTGGGAGGCTGAGGCAGGCAGATCACTTGAGGTAGGAGTTCAAGACCAGCCTGGCTGACACGGTGAAACCCTGTCTCTACTAAAAATACGAAACACTAACCAGGCATGGTGGTATGTACCTGTAATCCCAGCTACTCAGGAGGCTGAGATGGGAGAATCACTTGAACCTGGGAGGCAGAGGTTGCAGTGAGCCGAGATTGTGCCACCGCACTCCAGCCTCGGCAACAGAGCAAGACTCCAACTCAAAAAAACCCCACAGTTACCTGGAAACTTGCTTTTCTGAGAAAAACAAAGTCAAAAAAACAACTGGTCCTATCATACCTTTCCTCTGCCTTCATTTTCCTGGTACACAGAAAACATTTTTAAAGCCCAACAATAAATCAGAAAAAAACTAAATAGTAAAAAACAAAAAGTGAAAAAGAGCAAAAGGCGCTAAAAGAGAAGGCAAAGGAGGAAAAAAAGAAAATATAAAATGATCCAGAGAGGTATCATATATACGATCAAAAATCAATAGGTAGAAGAAAATATATTTTTCATGATGGCTATCGGTGGTCTCGGGGTGATATTAGCCATCAAAATTAATATATTTTCTTCAATGATATCAAATAAATATCAGTGCCCTTTACAGCCCGACTTTTTTTTTTTTTTTGAGACAGAGTGTCTCTGTCGCCAGGCTGGAGCGCAGTCGCGCGATCTTGTCTCACTGCAACATCTGCCTCCTGGGTTCAAGTGATTCTCCTGCCTCCAAGTAGCTGGGACCACAGGCACACACTACCATGCCCTGCAAATTCTTATATTTTCAGTAGAGACAGGGTGTAGCCTTACTTTTATAATAGAACAGCCTTTAACAGGACATGGATCACAAAAGGAAGGGAACATATATTGAGTGCTGACTATATGCAAGGCATTGTTTTAGACACCAAAGCTGTCTTCTCATTTAATCTCTGCAATCGCTGTATGAAACAGGCACTATTCCTGACTTAAGATTTTGACACCAAGGCTCAGCAATCCATAAAACAAATGACAACGTGGGTAGCCCCAGTCATTGTCCCTGTTTTCTATCCCCTGTTCAGTATCATAAGCATCTGCACTTAATGAAAAAGAAAAGGCATAAAAAGAATACAATAGTAAAAGAAATAAAAATTTCAACAAAGAATAAAAGGAAAAATAGCCATTCTCTTACCTCTGGATGGGCATGGAACTTCACCAGACTGCTAGAGAGCTGTCTCTTTGCTTGTAAGTCCTCACTGAGCCAACTCTGTTCCTCTGCTAGTCCTTCTAGCATCAGCCGCAACTGAGAAAAGAAGAGAGAAGAATCAATACACAAATGGCGCAGTGAGACATGAAGCCACAGTTAACCATGAGAAACAAAAAAATGCATTAGCACGTACTATGACTTAAAAAGCCTGCTATCTTAGTACTTAAGCTTTTGACAGTATTGTATAGTTTTCAAATCAATGTCATTTTCTTTTTTTAATCTTTAAAACCCTGTAAGGTGGAATTCAAACATGGGAGCAAAAAGAACAAAACGGAGAGAGAAGCTAGAAGCACAGGAAAGCAGCTAAGAGAAACGAGTAAGAGCGAAGCGGGACAGGGAAGAGGGAAACATATGAGTTACCAGTATTCTTCATTCATTCATACATATTTACTGAGCACCTTCCATGGAAAAGACTCCATTCCAGGTTCTAAGGGAAAGCCTACTATCTAGTGGAGGAAAAAGACGTTCATTAATCATAGACGTGTGTCATTGTGAATGTAACAGTGCTATAAAGATAAGGAGCTATGATCATGTATAACCAACAGAGAGTTGTTGAAGGTAGAGTTGAAAGCCAGAATGGAGTAGGGTGAGTAGTTGGTAAGAGAGATGCTAATGGAGATGGGGTACAGGCAATAAGTCTTTTGGAAAAGAAAGGTTAAATGGGCTGTAGCTACAAAGAAAGTTGGGGCAAAGGCAGGGGTTTCTTTCTCTTTTTTTTCCAACTGGGAGAAATTTGAACATGGTTAAATGCAGACAGAGAAGAAAGATTCAGTTGAGAGGGAGATGACTTACGTATGAGTGTGAG
>NW_022441363.1:0-5637 GCF_009761245.1 Sapajus apella
TTGCCTAAACATTTTGTCTAATCCATAACAGTTAGATGAATCCAGTTTGAGAAACATTCTATGAGACACTTAGTCTGGACTCTTCAAAAATGTCAAAGTTGTAAAAGATTAGGGAAAAGGGTGGAGGGGAAGCAATATTCTAGACTGATGAAAATAAGAAACATGACAAAAAAATCCAATATAAGATCTCTGACTAATATAGAGAATATTTGAGAGCAAGTGGAGACATTTAAATTTAGGCTGCATACTACATAATATTAATTATCAGTAGCAAATGTCTTGTGATTGTTATTGTAGTAATATAAAAGAATGTGCTAATTTCGGACAAAGTCCCTTAAGTATTTTTGTATAATCTTGATGTCTGCAATTTGCTTTCAAGCAGTTCAGTGTTCCCCAAAATCTGAGTGCGTGCATGTATATGTACGTGTGTGTAAGAGAGAGAAAATGAGTGTGTCTGTGAAGAGGAAAAGAGACATAGAGACACAGAAAGCCAATCCCAGAAAATGTTAATTTGTGAATCTAAATAAAGGGTGCATGTGTCTTTATGGTGCTTCTTTTTCAACTTTTCTGTTTGATGTTAAAAGTTGGAAGAATTTTTTTAAAGGCACTTGTTTATTCAGGGTGAACACGTTCTTCAAATTTCTTTGCTAGATGTTGGTTTCCTGTAGTTAATACTTTTGTACCACCTGATTGCCTTATGACAAAATAAACTTAGCTATGAAAGAAAAACTGTCTGTGTAGAAATAAAGCCAAACATTTGCTTCACTGAATAGGAAAAGAAAGCACGAAGTTTATTGCAAGTAATATTGTTATAAACTGTTATTCTCCTAATACGGTATAACCAATTATTACCTCGTAATGTTAGTCAGCATGTACTAGTAAGGAGAGACCAACGGGTAGTATTTATACACAATTACACTGAGACCAATTCCTTGTAGCCTGAAAAACAATATGGCAAACATTAAGAGAAGGTACTGGAGGTGTTTTGTCATGATTTACAGGACAAGAAATCACACTATCTTCTTCTACTAGATGATTAACTATTCTGGGAAACATATACTCAGGTTTATAGTTATAATAGACAAGAATACAAGGTGCATAAGCAACCCTGTCATCTTTCATCATTACAATCTTGCCAATCTGGAATGAAGCAAAAAAAATGACACAAGTAGATAGGGGCGTTGGCCTAGGAGGAGGAAGACCAGAATTATGCCTTCAGCTCTGCTTCCAAATAGCCCCAGTATTTTTCGGTAAATCACTTCCCTTCTCTGAGCTTTAGTTTCCTCATCTATCAACTGTGGCAGCTGAACTGAATTAAGACTGTTGGATCTGCAAGATCAAGGGCTATTGATTCTTCAAGGACTGGGAGACAAGATGGCAATTTAGAACAATTTCATAAGAAATAAACCTTTAATGTGATGTGAATATTATTCATTAGAATTCAACAGGACAGAGGGAGCGGAGACCAAGAGATAGCTAAAAATTATCATCAGCTTCAGGGAATCACTCCCTTCTAAGACCTAGGGACTGTACTCTGTGGGGACAGACACTTCACCAGAGGCCCAGAACGTTTTGGATGAAGAATGGCCACAAGAGGAAGGGTGGAGATTACACTGGGCCAAGAAGATTTCCATTGACTCCTTGTGTGATATGATTTTTCTTTCCAAACCCACAAAAATCTTTATATTTTTGCTGGATTATACTCTCTTAATGAATTCTAGAAGGAAGTAATATTTGGCAACCAGGTAGCAGCAGAAATTGAAAAGTCCCCCAGGACTAGGAGAGGACACTCTGAGGAAGTAAATCCAGAAATACCTCAAAACTAGGAAATTGGGGTGTATAGAGCAACCCTTCATTAAACTCCATCTTAGAAAAATACTGCATTTTATATTTTATATGGGACTTTGCCAACAAGGATATTTTGCTTAACAAACAAATAAAAATGGGAAGACTGCATCCAACCAGGTAAGGACATAACAAGCACACTCTTCCACTGTAGGTTCTCACCAGAGGACTCTGTGACTATATGTATATATATAAAGGCAGACCTTCAGCCTCTCCAAACAGCTGCCTTAATTAACCAGTTTTGCTGTCAGCCATGATAAGCACTTAGCATGCCCTTCTAAAGGCTCTTCCACATCAAAGACTCCTCCTTGGGAGACCAATGGACAAGACCAGGAATCCTTTTGTCTTCTTCGCTCCCACTGGGACTTGCTCATTTACCCTTTCTCCTACCTCGTTCTCCTCTTGATGGTAAGTGCTACCTTGTTTGTTGTGGAATATTTAACCTGTAATATTGATATATGGGTTAAATATACTATTATGTATGATATGCAATATAGACTGACTTGTGGAACGGATTGAGGCTGTGTTGCCCATGGCTCTGACTACGGAGTGAATGGGAAGTGCTAAGGAGAACTGTCTCCTTGGGAACTCCATGTAGCTCATGGCTTTTGTGATTAGAAATTCTCTGAAGAGCTGAGAGAATTAGGATGACTTCTTCTTCAATAGAAGTCTGACATGTGGAAAGACACACACATGTGTGAACCAGGACACCTCTAACCTTGCACTGCTGATGACATGGGGCTTTGAGAAAAAATTGCCTAAACTACTGAGGACATAGATGCCACCAAGTGAGGTATGGGTTAAATCAAGCAGAGTAAGACCATGGGTGAGCAGAATGATTTGGAAATTGATTATTGCATTAACTCTGAGTGAATTTGGAACACTTGTCAGTCTCTTCAGTTATGTGTGTGTGATTTTCTAAGTACATAGCCAAATTCTCTTTCCTAAATAGGCACAGTCCCCAGAACATTACTGAATCTTCCTTTGATCATTTTACATTTTATAATATTTCTGAGTCATTATTTTAAACATCATTGCCTCTGCATAGGGATTGTAATTATGGGATGTGAACACTGGATTGAATCTGCACAGGATTCATGCATCCCTGGAAGGTGATTTTTGGAGGGACTTAAACCTTGAGTGTGAACTAGTTTCTACTCTTTGTCTTCTTCTCATGAAATATGAGTATAGGAGCAACAACAGCAAAAATTAAGTTGAGGATTCTGGTCAGTTTGGGTTCATAACTGTATCAAAGTCTTGCCATATTTTACTTTAAATCAAAGGGAATGAAATTAAATCTATATCCCCTAGTCTAATTCCCTTTAGTGAGACTGCATTCTTTCAACAGCTATTAGAGAAACATTTTTTTGCTCACACATTTTCAAAGAGGTTTCTGGAGCTTACAACACACAGGCCATCATTTAAACTATAAGAATTCAGAAGCAGAAATTCTACTCACAATTGAACTTCGCTGAGTTGGCTGACACGGTATTTTAAATTCTAATTCTACTCTAGAGCAAACCCAGATTGAAAAGCTGAGGACAAGTCATATGTATTGTTTGTACTGGGAGGCTGCATCATTAGCAGAGTCCGTGATACACAATGGCAAGTTCTGTTTAAGATGTTTCTGCTCCGGGAGTTTTTCCTAGCGTTCTTCCATTAGACGATATGTAGCAGTGTTCACAAACTCTGAGTGGCATTGACATTAATTTCTAGTAATGTTTAGAAACATTTGTAAAATTTCTAAACATTATTAGAAATTAACAATGGGGTCCCATCCTCCAGTATACAATGTGCATGCTAAGTCAATGACCATTATTTGATGCACTATCCCCCGAAGAAAAAAATATACGGGTCTCAGAATGAAGGCATGGAAGCCACAATGGCTCCTGTTACTATCATCCCCTGTAACCCACTTCTGGAATGCGTGCTTCCCATTTCCACAATTCTGGGCACCACAGGTGTAGAGAATTCTCCCACCAGCAGATAGAAAATACAGCTGCCCCTTCAACATTTTGTGCACCCTGTGTCCAGGGCCAACAACAACAACAACAAACAGAGTAGGGATAATTGCCATCCTGGAAAAGGTACATGGCCTAGTCATCAGGAGGAAAGCTGCTATTCCACATTGGAGAAGTGAGCAATCAGCTTAACTCCAAGGTGGTTGGCACACATTAGTATTCCATCATCTAATTTTAATCATAAACCCATAATTGTCATAGCCATAGCCTAAGAAAAGTAAACATGAACTTGGTCCCCACAGGAAGGAAGTTGTGGGCTACCCACAAAGTTAGCATCCTTCTACCATTGTAAGAACTAAGGTGAAGGGCTCTAGAATGAATCAGAGAGTTTAGCCTAGAGCTTTGCCTCCCCAGTAGCAGCTGGGGCTGCAATTTGTCCTACTAACCTTTTTCCCTTATAACCTTACAAGTTTCTCCAAAGAGAAAGTCCCATCAGAGTCCTAAAGGAGCCACCCTGAGAAATTATATGAGACAAAACGGCCACAGAAATATGGAGGAATTGTCATGAATGCTGCAGTGCCCAGATCTCTCTGCCCTATTCCCTTCAAGACTCAAGGACATACACCCCGAGCTGGGTATGACCTCGCTGAAAGAGATTACCTCTTCTCCAGTGAATCCCTACCCAAGTACTGGGGATAAACCACCAGCTCCTCTCCCCAAAGAGGAGCAACTCTGCAGGGCTACCCAAGCTTCAGGGCTCCCTTTGGAGTCAGCTGCATCCCTGTGGTGATGCATCACAGCCCCAATTCTTCCTCTGCCCAACCCTAATTCATTCCTTTCCCCACGCCCCAAGTGCTGAGCCCAAGTCCACTCCCTAAGAAACGTCCTTCACACTCATTTCCATCTGAGTCTGTTCTCTGCGGTAGTCAATCGACAACAAATTTTAAGTATCCCTGGCATACTAACAGCAAAAAGTTAATATTGCTATTTTACTTGCACCATAATTTTTTATAGTTTTGCAGTATTTTTTCTCTTAGTGTCATCTAAGAGCAAAGAAAATTCTTCAATCAAATGTGTTAATACCCTAACAAGAGCTGTACTATACAAAGTTATTTTTAAATATATAAGACATCAGGCCGGGCGCGGTGGCTCACACCTGTAATCCCAGCACTTTGGGAGGCCGAGGCGGGTGGATCACGAGGTCAAGAGACCGAGACCATCCTGGTCAACATGGTGAAACCCCGTCTCTACTGAAAATACAAAAAATTAGCTGGGCATGGTGGCGCGCGCCTGTAATCCCAGCTACTCGGGAGGCTGAGGCAGGAGAATTGCCTGACCCCAGGAGGCGGAGGTTGCGGTGAGCCGAGATCGCGCCATTGCACTCCAGCCCGGGTAACAAGAGCGAAACTCTGTCTAAAAAAAAGAAAAAAAAGACATCTTTGATTCCTCCAATATAAATACATGTTTATCATGGCCAAACAATGTTAAGACAAACAGAAAAAAAGAAAATTTGATTATGGAATAAAATATTTGGGTATCTGAAGCATCGAAATGGCTAAAATGCTAATTGTACTTAATTGGCATGTAACTTGAGACTGATCCAATATATCAGAAATCAAGTGACTTCTACACTCTGATCAGATTGTAATACCATTTACTAGTCTTTCTTCCTTGTTTTCTTCTCCCTTTCTTTGCTCATCTCTTCATCTCTGGAATCTGTTTTTAAGCCTGAAATCCCAGTAGCTGTACTTTCCTATCCACTGTTATTTGTGTCTGAAACCTGTCTACCAACCTGGATGTGCCTGCCTCTTTATTAGCTATCTGCTGACTC
>NW_022441364.1:0-5635 GCF_009761245.1 Sapajus apella
AAAAAAAAAAAAAAAAAATTACAGGCGCATGCATGCATGCACGCACACACGGAAATGCATTTGGAGGTGTTCTTTGGCCTTGAGGTCACCTCTACTAGTTTCTTCTTGTGTCTTGTCTGAACCTGATGTGTTAAATCCTGGAAGGGAGGCTGCCAGACCCAGTGGCAGTTGTGCAAGGAGCCACTGAGTGTTTCCCAGTTCACAGTAACGAGAGGTGCTAAATCCATTAGGAGCTTTCCTCATTTTATCCTTTTGATTGTTGTATCTTGTTTTGTTGTTTTCATTATGATAAAATATACATGACATGAAGCTTATGACCATTTTAACCATCTGAAAGTGTGCGGTTCCATCATACTAAGCACATGTACATTGTGGGGCCTCAATCGTCCGCATCCATCTCCACAACCCCTTATCTCCCCCTGAAACTCGGCACCCACTAAACACTAACTCACTCCTGCGTCCCTGCAGCCCCTGGCAACCATCTCTCTTCCTTCGTTTCTTACTTTCTGTCTCAGAGTTTGACTACTCAAGGAACCTCGTGTAAGTGGAATCAGACAGTATTTGTTTGTGGCTGACTTATTTCATGTAGCTTAATGTCTTCGGTGTCTTCAAGGTTGACCTGCATTGTAATGTGTCCACATGTCCTTTCTGTTAAGGCTGAATGATACTCCACTGTATGTATGTGTAACATTTTGCTTAGTAATCTACCCGTTGATGGATTCTTGGGTTATTTCCACTGTTTGGCTGTTGTGAGTAATGCTGCTGTGAACATGGATGTACAGATATCTGTTCCAGACCTTGCTTTTTGGTTCTCTTGGGTGGGTATACAGAAGAGGAATTGCTGGATCTCATGGTAATTTGCTGCTTTCCACAGCAGCTGCACCATTTTAGATGCCCACCAGTAACTTGCAGAGTTCCAGCTTCTTCACGTCCTCTCCAAGGCTTGTTATTTTCTGTTTTGGTTTTTGCTTTTTTTTTGAGACAGGGTCTCTCACTCTGTCACCCAGGCTGGAGTGCAGTGGTATGATCTCAGCTCACTGCAACCTCTGCCTCCAGGTTCAGTCAATTCCTCTACCTGTCTCCCAAGTAGCTGGGACTACAGGCGTGGGCCACCATGCCCGACTAATTTTTATATTATTATTTTTTTTAGACAGAGTCCTTCTGTTCTTGTTTCCCAGGTTGGAGTGCAGTGGTGTGATGTCAGCTAATTGCAACCTCCACCTCCTGGGTCAGGCGATTCTCCTGCCTCAGCCTCCCAAGTAGCCGGGACTTCAGGCACGTGCTGCCATGCCCAGCTAATTTTGTAATTTTAGTAGAGACGGGGTTTCTCCATGTTGGTCAGGTTGGTCTCAAACTCCTGACTTCAGGTGACCCACCCACCTCTACCTCCCAAAGTGCTGAAATGACAGGCGTAAGCCACCACATCTGGCCAATTTTTGTATTTTTTAGTAGAGCTGGCATTTCACCATGTTGGCCAGGCTGGTCTCCAACTCCTGACCTCAAAGGATCTGCCCGCCTCGGCCTCCCAAAGTGCTGGGATTGCAGGCAGGAGCCACTGTGCCCAGTCCCCAGGAATTCTTTATCTGTTCTGGATTCCCTTCCCTTATCAGATGTGGGATTTGTAAAGACTTTCTCCCCTTTTGTGGGTTGCCTTTTCACTCTGTTAATAATATCCTTTAATGCACAAGAGTTTTTAATTTTGATGAGCTCCAACTTACCTCTTTACTTTTGTTGCCTGTACTTTTGTATAATATCCAGTAAATCCTTGCTAAATACAGTGTCGTGAAGTTGTTCCTTCGTGTTTTCTTCTAAGAATTTTATAGTTTTAGCTCTTACGTTTAGGTCTTTCATCCATTTTAATTTTTGTGAATGATATAATAATTGAACTTTATTTATTTTTGTAAGTGGTTATCCAGTTTTCCCAGGATCATTTGTTGGGAAGGCTGTCCTCTCCCCATGGAACGGTCTTGGCATCTTTGTTGAAATCATTTCACTTTATATGTGAGGGTTTACTTTTGGGTTCTGTGTTCTATCCCATTTGCCTATATATTTGTCTTTATGACAGTACCACGCTGTTTTGATTACTGTAGCTTTGTAGTAGGTATTGAAATCAGGCCTGTGATTTTGTTTTTGTTTTTCAAGATCGTTTTGGCTGTTCTGAGACTTTGGGACTTTTGAGATAGGTTTTTCTATTTCTGTGGAAAATGTCATTGGGATTTTGATGGGAATTGTGTTGAATCTGTAGATAATTTTGGGTCAGCATTGGCATCTTAACAGTATTATGTCTTCCACTCCATGAACACAAATATTTTCTCGTTTGTTCAGGTTTTGTATTTCTCTCAGCAACATTTTGTTAGTTTTTAGTGTACAAGTCTGTACCTCCTTAAGTTTATTTCCAAGTATTTTATTACTTTTATTCGATTCATCTGTAAAAAATATTAAAGACAATAGTTTTAATAGCACCATTATAACCAGGCTCTAAGAAACTTCTTTCCCTCCTTTTCTTTTCCTCCTTCCTGCCTCCTTTCCCTCCCTTCCCTCCCTTCCTTCCCCCCCTTTCCTTCTCCCCATTTCCTTCTCCCTCTTTCCCTCCCTCCTTTCCTTCCTTCCTTCCTTCCTTCCTTCCTTCCATTATTACAAGGCCTGCTGTGTGTCAGGTGTTTTTAGATGATTACTAAAAATAAGATGCAGGTTTTGTCCTTGAGAGGCTCACAGTCAAGTGGAAGAGGCACAGGTGATTAAATGGAGGCAACGTGATACAGTAAGTGCTTGGATTCAGGCTCATCTCTCTGGGAGGCTCTAATCCTGCCTAAGGCATTTGCCCCTAAACAAAAGCAGTGAAAGGATTTTGCTACAGGTCATAGAAGCTTGGTGATGATGGCATGGCTGCCAGTTTGATTTTGAAGATAGAGTTTAGGAAACCTAGCCTCCAGCTCCAAATGAGTGCCATCTAAAGCTGCCTGATGAATTTATGCTTTTATTTGTGGCTACTGGGATCACATTTTCGCTAGTGGTACTGTTGGTAATGTTGGATGCTGAGCCGTTTGCAACAACATAGTTGACTTGTTCTCCAGCTTCACCAAGTTGCCTTCAGTGGCTGCCCTCTGCCCCAGGGTCCAGTTCAAAGGGTGTATATAATGTTCTGATTCTCTCTACTGGTGTTTCCTGAATGGTTCAGTGAAAGATTGTTCCTTGGAGACCTGGCTTAGGCTGATTTCCTTCTAGGGTCACATCTGGTTTATCTCCTCTCTCCAAGCCCAGCTCAGTGTGGACCAGCACAGGGGCGGATGGAGGCTTGGGAGATGCAAGGTTCCTGCATGGACCAGACAACTGTGTAGGGCGTGTGAAGTTTGAGACCAGGTGGATGGCCCTAGGGTGAAGTCCTGTACAGGGTGGACAGGGAGAGCCCTGGCCTGGGGCCATTTGAGGACATGACTTGCATTTTCCCCAGCCCTGAGAAGATGTATACCATTGAAAAGCTTTTCCAATTGAAGGCAAGAGAAAAGAAATGAGATCACAGAGAGAGCAATTAATTTTCACAAATTGACTTTTTAAAAGAATTAATTAACTTTTAAGTTGCTACCAGAAGTCTTGAAATCATGTTTCAGTGGTGTGTGAGACAGAGAGAGACTGAGCTGAGTTGATTTTGAGAAGTAATGTGTGGCCACCCCTGGCCTTTGATGCTGTGGGGAGGCTTTGGACCTGAGCACTGATGGCGGGTGGGTTATTTTCTTAGACCAAAAAGACCCAAAGCAGAGTTGGGAAAGCTAATATTGTGTTTCTCTTTCTTATTGATTAAGTCTCAGCCTCTGGATCTTTTTGCAGAGGGCAGGAACATTTTGAAGAGGACCAAATGCTACAGCTTTTGCTTTCACTCCTGCAGACTGCATGAGGAAGAGTGCTTTGGGATCTGGTTAAATTCAGTGAATTTTTATTGAGTGCCTGCAAGGCATGGTGTTAGCTACTGTGGGAAATCCAATGATTAATAAATATTTACCTTCCTCAAGGAGTTTGTGGTCTGATGGGAGAGACAGACATACAGATAAGCAACTACGAGGTCGTAGGGTGGCACGGAGCATACAGGCAGTTCAGAAACAAGCCGTTCATTTAGGTCTGCGGGTAACTTCTTCTTGGTAAGGGGAGAAATAATTCTTTTAGGACCTGGAAAAGGCTGTGGAATTAAAGGCAGGCCTTGTAGATAAGTGGGGCAGTCAGAGGTGGAGGGAGGAAGGATTTTCATCTGCAGAGCAGCGTGTGGCAAGCCTGGCAGGGCAGGTGGAACCCAGGAGGGCGAGGGGGCTGAGATGAGATGGAAAGGTGGGTTGTGCGCTGGAGAAATGAGCCATCATTCAGAATCCCGGGTGGAATGGTCCAGTGCTTTGGAGTGAGAGTTCAGGAGGGTGACTGGTGGTGTAGAGAAGAGCAGAGAGTCAGTACATCTCATTGAGAGGTGATGAAGTTTTGGACCAGGCAGTTTGGGGTGATGAGATAACCAGGGAGGGAGGCCCCAGTATCCCAGGGCTGCCATCAGCTCACTGTGCCCCTTGAGCCAGTCACAACTCCCCTGTAGGCCTCTGCATTTTCATCTGTGAAGTGGGTTGATGGACTGTAATGTGTTTTTTCTCAATTGAGAGTATTCAAGTTGGGTTTTTTGTTTTTCCCTGAATGGGTATTACATTTACTTAAATGCTTTTTCTGCATTAGTTGAGATCATTTGATTTTTTGAAATCTTTTACTCTGTTTATGTGGTGAATTACATGGATTGCTTTTCGAATGCTAAGTAAACCTTTGTTTTTGAAATTACTGCAGCTTGGGTTCTTCTGTGTAAACAATGAGAAATTCATTAACAAGATGGCCCTTGGAATGGAAAGTGAATGCACAGACATATTTGTTTGTCAGAGGATTAAGTTGGTGTTGGGGGTTTTCAGAGAAGCCGTCAGGAGCACAGTCTGAGGCCCTGGGAAGGCTATGTCTGTCTTTAGCCAAAGTTTGAGGCAGGGATGGTTGGTAGTACTGATGGCTTTAGCACTCTGACCTCTCACCCAGGCTGGTCCTGAATGCTCCTTCACCAGCTGCTTGCATATGGGCAGGCTCTGAGCTTCCATAAACCCTGATTGAGGGAAATGGGAATAATTCAATAATATATCCACCCCATAGGACTGTGGTGAGGGTTAGTCTGAACACGCAAAGCCCTTAGCCCACATCCAGGCCTATGGAATATATTCAGCACATGTCAGCCAATACAGCAACATCATCATCATTCACTATCATCACCACCACTGTTATCATCACCATCATCATCATCATCATCATCACCACCATGATCATTATCATCATCACCACCACTGTGATGATCATTCATCATAACCACCATCATCACCATCATCATCATCGCCACCATGATCATTATCATCATCACCACCATCATCATTATCATCATCACCACCACCGTGATGATCATTCATCATCGCCACCATCACCATCATTATTATCATTCCCATCATCATCGTCATCGTCATCATTAGCATCATTACCACGGCCATCATCATTCACCACTCATTCACCATCATCACCATGACCATCACCACCATCACCACCATCACCACCATCACCATCATCACCATGACCATCACCA
>NW_022441365.1:0-5635 GCF_009761245.1 Sapajus apella
AAAAAAAAAAAAAAAAAATTACAGGCGCATGCATGCATGCACGCACACACGGAAATGCATTTGGAGGTGTTCTTTGGCCTTGAGGTCACCTCTACTAGTTTCTTCTTGTGTCTTGTCTGAACCTGATGTGTTAAATCCTGGAAGGGAGGCTGCCAGACCCAGTGGCAGTTGTGCAAGGAGCCACTGAGTGTTTCCCAGTTCACAGTAACGAGAGGTGCTAAATCCATTAGGAGCTTTCCTCATTTTATCCTTTTGATTGTTGTATCTTGTTTTGTTGTTTTCATTATGATAAAATATACATGACATGAAGCTTATGACCATTTTAACCATCTGAAAGTGTGCGGTTCCATCATACTAAGCACATGTACATTGTGGGGCCTCAATCGTCCGCATCCATCTCCACAACCCCTTATCTCCCCCTGAAACTCGGCACCCACTAAACACTAACTCACTCCTGCGTCCCTGCAGCCCCTGGCAACCATCTCTCTTCCTTCGTTTCTTACTTTCTGTCTCAGAGTTTGACTACTCAAGGAACCTCGTGTAAGTGGAATCAGACAGTATTTGTTTGTGGCTGACTTATTTCATGTAGCTTAATGTCTTCGGTGTCTTCAAGGTTGACCTGCATTGTAATGTGTCCACATGTCCTTTCTGTTAAGGCTGAATGATACTCCACTGTATGTATGTGTAACATTTTGCTTAGTAATCTACCCGTTGATGGATTCTTGGGTTATTTCCACTGTTTGGCTGTTGTGAGTAATGCTGCTGTGAACATGGATGTACAGATATCTGTTCCAGACCTTGCTTTTTGGTTCTCTTGGGTGGGTATACAGAAGAGGAATTGCTGGATCTCATGGTAATTTGCTGCTTTCCACAGCAGCTGCACCATTTTAGATGCCCACCAGTAACTTGCAGAGTTCCAGCTTCTTCACGTCCTCTCCAAGGCTTGTTATTTTCTGTTTTGGTTTTTGCTTTTTTTTTGAGACAGGGTCTCTCACTCTGTCACCCAGGCTGGAGTGCAGTGGTATGATCTCAGCTCACTGCAACCTCTGCCTCCAGGTTCAGTCAATTCCTCTACCTGTCTCCCAAGTAGCTGGGACTACAGGCGTGGGCCACCATGCCCGACTAATTTTTATATTATTATTTTTTTTAGACAGAGTCCTTCTGTTCTTGTTTCCCAGGTTGGAGTGCAGTGGTGTGATGTCAGCTAATTGCAACCTCCACCTCCTGGGTCAGGCGATTCTCCTGCCTCAGCCTCCCAAGTAGCCGGGACTTCAGGCACGTGCTGCCATGCCCAGCTAATTTTGTAATTTTAGTAGAGACGGGGTTTCTCCATGTTGGTCAGGTTGGTCTCAAACTCCTGACTTCAGGTGACCCACCCACCTCTACCTCCCAAAGTGCTGAAATGACAGGCGTAAGCCACCACATCTGGCCAATTTTTGTATTTTTTAGTAGAGCTGGCATTTCACCATGTTGGCCAGGCTGGTCTCCAACTCCTGACCTCAAAGGATCTGCCCGCCTCGGCCTCCCAAAGTGCTGGGATTGCAGGCAGGAGCCACTGTGCCCAGTCCCCAGGAATTCTTTATCTGTTCTGGATTCCCTTCCCTTATCAGATGTGGGATTTGTAAAGACTTTCTCCCCTTTTGTGGGTTGCCTTTTCACTCTGTTAATAATATCCTTTAATGCACAAGAGTTTTTAATTTTGATGAGCTCCAACTTACCTCTTTACTTTTGTTGCCTGTACTTTTGTATAATATCCAGTAAATCCTTGCTAAATACAGTGTCGTGAAGTTGTTCCTTCGTGTTTTCTTCTAAGAATTTTATAGTTTTAGCTCTTACGTTTAGGTCTTTCATCCATTTTAATTTTTGTGAATGATATAATAATTGAACTTTATTTATTTTTGTAAGTGGTTATCCAGTTTTCCCAGGATCATTTGTTGGGAAGGCTGTCCTCTCCCCATGGAACGGTCTTGGCATCTTTGTTGAAATCATTTCACTTTATATGTGAGGGTTTACTTTTGGGTTCTGTGTTCTATCCCATTTGCCTATATATTTGTCTTTATGACAGTACCACGCTGTTTTGATTACTGTAGCTTTGTAGTAGGTATTGAAATCAGGCCTGTGATTTTGTTTTTGTTTTTCAAGATCGTTTTGGCTGTTCTGAGACTTTGGGACTTTTGAGATAGGTTTTTCTATTTCTGTGGAAAATGTCATTGGGATTTTGATGGGAATTGTGTTGAATCTGTAGATAATTTTGGGTCAGCATTGGCATCTTAACAGTATTATGTCTTCCACTCCATGAACACAAATATTTTCTCGTTTGTTCAGGTTTTGTATTTCTCTCAGCAACATTTTGTTAGTTTTTAGTGTACAAGTCTGTACCTCCTTAAGTTTATTTCCAAGTATTTTATTACTTTTATTCGATTCATCTGTAAAAAATATTAAAGACAATAGTTTTAATAGCACCATTATAACCAGGCTCTAAGAAACTTCTTTCCCTCCTTTTCTTTTCCTCCTTCCTGCCTCCTTTCCCTCCCTTCCCTCCCTTCCTTCCCCCCCTTTCCTTCTCCCCATTTCCTTCTCCCTCTTTCCCTCCCTCCTTTCCTTCCTTCCTTCCTTCCTTCCTTCCTTCCATTATTACAAGGCCTGCTGTGTGTCAGGTGTTTTTAGATGATTACTAAAAATAAGATGCAGGTTTTGTCCTTGAGAGGCTCACAGTCAAGTGGAAGAGGCACAGGTGATTAAATGGAGGCAACGTGATACAGTAAGTGCTTGGATTCAGGCTCATCTCTCTGGGAGGCTCTAATCCTGCCTAAGGCATTTGCCCCTAAACAAAAGCAGTGAAAGGATTTTGCTACAGGTCATAGAAGCTTGGTGATGATGGCATGGCTGCCAGTTTGATTTTGAAGATAGAGTTTAGGAAACCTAGCCTCCAGCTCCAAATGAGTGCCATCTAAAGCTGCCTGATGAATTTATGCTTTTATTTGTGGCTACTGGGATCACATTTTCGCTAGTGGTACTGTTGGTAATGTTGGATGCTGAGCCGTTTGCAACAACATAGTTGACTTGTTCTCCAGCTTCACCAAGTTGCCTTCAGTGGCTGCCCTCTGCCCCAGGGTCCAGTTCAAAGGGTGTATATAATGTTCTGATTCTCTCTACTGGTGTTTCCTGAATGGTTCAGTGAAAGATTGTTCCTTGGAGACCTGGCTTAGGCTGATTTCCTTCTAGGGTCACATCTGGTTTATCTCCTCTCTCCAAGCCCAGCTCAGTGTGGACCAGCACAGGGGCGGATGGAGGCTTGGGAGATGCAAGGTTCCTGCATGGACCAGACAACTGTGTAGGGCGTGTGAAGTTTGAGACCAGGTGGATGGCCCTAGGGTGAAGTCCTGTACAGGGTGGACAGGGAGAGCCCTGGCCTGGGGCCATTTGAGGACATGACTTGCATTTTCCCCAGCCCTGAGAAGATGTATACCATTGAAAAGCTTTTCCAATTGAAGGCAAGAGAAAAGAAATGAGATCACAGAGAGAGCAATTAATTTTCACAAATTGACTTTTTAAAAGAATTAATTAACTTTTAAGTTGCTACCAGAAGTCTTGAAATCATGTTTCAGTGGTGTGTGAGACAGAGAGAGACTGAGCTGAGTTGATTTTGAGAAGTAATGTGTGGCCACCCCTGGCCTTTGATGCTGTGGGGAGGCTTTGGACCTGAGCACTGATGGCGGGTGGGTTATTTTCTTAGACCAAAAAGACCCAAAGCAGAGTTGGGAAAGCTAATATTGTGTTTCTCTTTCTTATTGATTAAGTCTCAGCCTCTGGATCTTTTTGCAGAGGGCAGGAACATTTTGAAGAGGACCAAATGCTACAGCTTTTGCTTTCACTCCTGCAGACTGCATGAGGAAGAGTGCTTTGGGATCTGGTTAAATTCAGTGAATTTTTATTGAGTGCCTGCAAGGCATGGTGTTAGCTACTGTGGGAAATCCAATGATTAATAAATATTTACCTTCCTCAAGGAGTTTGTGGTCTGATGGGAGAGACAGACATACAGATAAGCAACTACGAGGTCGTAGGGTGGCACGGAGCATACAGGCAGTTCAGAAACAAGCCGTTCATTTAGGTCTGCGGGTAACTTCTTCTTGGTAAGGGGAGAAATAATTCTTTTAGGACCTGGAAAAGGCTGTGGAATTAAAGGCAGGCCTTGTAGATAAGTGGGGCAGTCAGAGGTGGAGGGAGGAAGGATTTTCATCTGCAGAGCAGCGTGTGGCAAGCCTGGCAGGGCAGGTGGAACCCAGGAGGGCGAGGGGGCTGAGATGAGATGGAAAGGTGGGTTGTGCGCTGGAGAAATGAGCCATCATTCAGAATCCCGGGTGGAATGGTCCAGTGCTTTGGAGTGAGAGTTCAGGAGGGTGACTGGTGGTGTAGAGAAGAGCAGAGAGTCAGTACATCTCATTGAGAGGTGATGAAGTTTTGGACCAGGCAGTTTGGGGTGATGAGATAACCAGGGAGGGAGGCCCCAGTATCCCAGGGCTGCCATCAGCTCACTGTGCCCCTTGAGCCAGTCACAACTCCCCTGTAGGCCTCTGCATTTTCATCTGTGAAGTGGGTTGATGGACTGTAATGTGTTTTTTCTCAATTGAGAGTATTCAAGTTGGGTTTTTTGTTTTTCCCTGAATGGGTATTACATTTACTTAAATGCTTTTTCTGCATTAGTTGAGATCATTTGATTTTTTGAAATCTTTTACTCTGTTTATGTGGTGAATTACATGGATTGCTTTTCGAATGCTAAGTAAACCTTTGTTTTTGAAATTACTGCAGCTTGGGTTCTTCTGTGTAAACAATGAGAAATTCATTAACAAGATGGCCCTTGGAATGGAAAGTGAATGCACAGACATATTTGTTTGTCAGAGGATTAAGTTGGTGTTGGGGGTTTTCAGAGAAGCCGTCAGGAGCACAGTCTGAGGCCCTGGGAAGGCTATGTCTGTCTTTAGCCAAAGTTTGAGGCAGGGATGGTTGGTAGTACTGATGGCTTTAGCACTCTGACCTCTCACCCAGGCTGGTCCTGAATGCTCCTTCACCAGCTGCTTGCATATGGGCAGGCTCTGAGCTTCCATAAACCCTGATTGAGGGAAATGGGAATAATTCAATAATATATCCACCCCATAGGACTGTGGTGAGGGTTAGTCTGAACACGCAAAGCCCTTAGCCCACATCCAGGCCTATGGAATATATTCAGCACATGTCAGCCAATACAGCAACATCATCATCATTCACTATCATCACCACCACTGTTATCATCACCATCATCATCATCATCATCATCACCACCATGATCATTATCATCATCACCACCACTGTGATGATCATTCATCATAACCACCATCATCACCATCATCATCATCGCCACCATGATCATTATCATCATCACCACCATCATCATTATCATCATCACCACCACCGTGATGATCATTCATCATCGCCACCATCACCATCATTATTATCATTCCCATCATCATCGTCATCGTCATCATTAGCATCATTACCACGGCCATCATCATTCACCACTCATTCACCATCATCACCATGACCATCACCACCATCACCACCATCACCACCATCACCATCATCACCATGACCATCACCA
>NW_022441366.1:0-5635 GCF_009761245.1 Sapajus apella
AAAAAAAAAAAAAAAAAATTACAGGCGCATGCATGCATGCACGCACACACGGAAATGCATTTGGAGGTGTTCTTTGGCCTTGAGGTCACCTCTACTAGTTTCTTCTTGTGTCTTGTCTGAACCTGATGTGTTAAATCCTGGAAGGGAGGCTGCCAGACCCAGTGGCAGTTGTGCAAGGAGCCACTGAGTGTTTCCCAGTTCACAGTAACGAGAGGTGCTAAATCCATTAGGAGCTTTCCTCATTTTATCCTTTTGATTGTTGTATCTTGTTTTGTTGTTTTCATTATGATAAAATATACATGACATGAAGCTTATGACCATTTTAACCATCTGAAAGTGTGCGGTTCCATCATACTAAGCACATGTACATTGTGGGGCCTCAATCGTCCGCATCCATCTCCACAACCCCTTATCTCCCCCTGAAACTCGGCACCCACTAAACACTAACTCACTCCTGCGTCCCTGCAGCCCCTGGCAACCATCTCTCTTCCTTCGTTTCTTACTTTCTGTCTCAGAGTTTGACTACTCAAGGAACCTCGTGTAAGTGGAATCAGACAGTATTTGTTTGTGGCTGACTTATTTCATGTAGCTTAATGTCTTCGGTGTCTTCAAGGTTGACCTGCATTGTAATGTGTCCACATGTCCTTTCTGTTAAGGCTGAATGATACTCCACTGTATGTATGTGTAACATTTTGCTTAGTAATCTACCCGTTGATGGATTCTTGGGTTATTTCCACTGTTTGGCTGTTGTGAGTAATGCTGCTGTGAACATGGATGTACAGATATCTGTTCCAGACCTTGCTTTTTGGTTCTCTTGGGTGGGTATACAGAAGAGGAATTGCTGGATCTCATGGTAATTTGCTGCTTTCCACAGCAGCTGCACCATTTTAGATGCCCACCAGTAACTTGCAGAGTTCCAGCTTCTTCACGTCCTCTCCAAGGCTTGTTATTTTCTGTTTTGGTTTTTGCTTTTTTTTTGAGACAGGGTCTCTCACTCTGTCACCCAGGCTGGAGTGCAGTGGTATGATCTCAGCTCACTGCAACCTCTGCCTCCAGGTTCAGTCAATTCCTCTACCTGTCTCCCAAGTAGCTGGGACTACAGGCGTGGGCCACCATGCCCGACTAATTTTTATATTATTATTTTTTTTAGACAGAGTCCTTCTGTTCTTGTTTCCCAGGTTGGAGTGCAGTGGTGTGATGTCAGCTAATTGCAACCTCCACCTCCTGGGTCAGGCGATTCTCCTGCCTCAGCCTCCCAAGTAGCCGGGACTTCAGGCACGTGCTGCCATGCCCAGCTAATTTTGTAATTTTAGTAGAGACGGGGTTTCTCCATGTTGGTCAGGTTGGTCTCAAACTCCTGACTTCAGGTGACCCACCCACCTCTACCTCCCAAAGTGCTGAAATGACAGGCGTAAGCCACCACATCTGGCCAATTTTTGTATTTTTTAGTAGAGCTGGCATTTCACCATGTTGGCCAGGCTGGTCTCCAACTCCTGACCTCAAAGGATCTGCCCGCCTCGGCCTCCCAAAGTGCTGGGATTGCAGGCAGGAGCCACTGTGCCCAGTCCCCAGGAATTCTTTATCTGTTCTGGATTCCCTTCCCTTATCAGATGTGGGATTTGTAAAGACTTTCTCCCCTTTTGTGGGTTGCCTTTTCACTCTGTTAATAATATCCTTTAATGCACAAGAGTTTTTAATTTTGATGAGCTCCAACTTACCTCTTTACTTTTGTTGCCTGTACTTTTGTATAATATCCAGTAAATCCTTGCTAAATACAGTGTCGTGAAGTTGTTCCTTCGTGTTTTCTTCTAAGAATTTTATAGTTTTAGCTCTTACGTTTAGGTCTTTCATCCATTTTAATTTTTGTGAATGATATAATAATTGAACTTTATTTATTTTTGTAAGTGGTTATCCAGTTTTCCCAGGATCATTTGTTGGGAAGGCTGTCCTCTCCCCATGGAACGGTCTTGGCATCTTTGTTGAAATCATTTCACTTTATATGTGAGGGTTTACTTTTGGGTTCTGTGTTCTATCCCATTTGCCTATATATTTGTCTTTATGACAGTACCACGCTGTTTTGATTACTGTAGCTTTGTAGTAGGTATTGAAATCAGGCCTGTGATTTTGTTTTTGTTTTTCAAGATCGTTTTGGCTGTTCTGAGACTTTGGGACTTTTGAGATAGGTTTTTCTATTTCTGTGGAAAATGTCATTGGGATTTTGATGGGAATTGTGTTGAATCTGTAGATAATTTTGGGTCAGCATTGGCATCTTAACAGTATTATGTCTTCCACTCCATGAACACAAATATTTTCTCGTTTGTTCAGGTTTTGTATTTCTCTCAGCAACATTTTGTTAGTTTTTAGTGTACAAGTCTGTACCTCCTTAAGTTTATTTCCAAGTATTTTATTACTTTTATTCGATTCATCTGTAAAAAATATTAAAGACAATAGTTTTAATAGCACCATTATAACCAGGCTCTAAGAAACTTCTTTCCCTCCTTTTCTTTTCCTCCTTCCTGCCTCCTTTCCCTCCCTTCCCTCCCTTCCTTCCCCCCCTTTCCTTCTCCCCATTTCCTTCTCCCTCTTTCCCTCCCTCCTTTCCTTCCTTCCTTCCTTCCTTCCTTCCTTCCATTATTACAAGGCCTGCTGTGTGTCAGGTGTTTTTAGATGATTACTAAAAATAAGATGCAGGTTTTGTCCTTGAGAGGCTCACAGTCAAGTGGAAGAGGCACAGGTGATTAAATGGAGGCAACGTGATACAGTAAGTGCTTGGATTCAGGCTCATCTCTCTGGGAGGCTCTAATCCTGCCTAAGGCATTTGCCCCTAAACAAAAGCAGTGAAAGGATTTTGCTACAGGTCATAGAAGCTTGGTGATGATGGCATGGCTGCCAGTTTGATTTTGAAGATAGAGTTTAGGAAACCTAGCCTCCAGCTCCAAATGAGTGCCATCTAAAGCTGCCTGATGAATTTATGCTTTTATTTGTGGCTACTGGGATCACATTTTCGCTAGTGGTACTGTTGGTAATGTTGGATGCTGAGCCGTTTGCAACAACATAGTTGACTTGTTCTCCAGCTTCACCAAGTTGCCTTCAGTGGCTGCCCTCTGCCCCAGGGTCCAGTTCAAAGGGTGTATATAATGTTCTGATTCTCTCTACTGGTGTTTCCTGAATGGTTCAGTGAAAGATTGTTCCTTGGAGACCTGGCTTAGGCTGATTTCCTTCTAGGGTCACATCTGGTTTATCTCCTCTCTCCAAGCCCAGCTCAGTGTGGACCAGCACAGGGGCGGATGGAGGCTTGGGAGATGCA
This sequence comes from Sapajus apella, assembly GCF_009761245.1. NCBI lineage: Eukaryota > Metazoa > Chordata > Mammalia > Primates > Cebidae > Sapajus > Sapajus apella. Next base: position 3,308 of record NW_022441366.1, read on the forward strand.
AGGTTCCTGCATGGACCAGACAACTGTGTAGGGCGTGTGAAGTTTGAGACCAGGTGGATGGCCCTAGGGTGAAGTCCTGTACAGGGTGGACAGGGAGAGCCCTGGCCTGGGGCCATTTGAGGACATGACTTGCATTTTCCCCAGCCCTGAGAAGATGTATACCATTGAAAAGCTTTTCCAATTGAAGGCAAGAGAAAAGAAATGAGATCACAGAGAGAGCAATTAATTTTCACAAATTGACTTTTTAAAAGAATTAATTAACTTTTAAGTTGCTACCAGAAGTCTTGAAATCATGTTTCAGTGGTGTGTGAGACAGAGAGAGACTGAGCTGAGTTGATTTTGAGAAGTAATGTGTGGCCACCCCTGGCCTTTGATGCTGTGGGGAGGCTTTGGACCTGAGCACTGATGGCGGGTGGGTTATTTTCTTAGACCAAAAAGACCCAAAGCAGAGTTGGGAAAGCTAATATTGTGTTTCTCTTTCTTATTGATTAAGTCTCAGCCTCTGGATCTTTTTGCAGAGGGCAGGAACATTTTGAAGAGGACCAAATGCTACAGCTTTTGCTTTCACTCCTGCAGACTGCATGAGGAAGAGTGCTTTGGGATCTGGTTAAATTCAGTGAATTTTTATTGAGTGCCTGCAAGGCATGGTGTTAGCTACTGTGGGAAATCCAATGATTAATAAATATTTACCTTCCTCAAGGAGTTTGTGGTCTGATGGGAGAGACAGACATACAGATAAGCAACTACGAGGTCGTAGGGTGGCACGGAGCATACAGGCAGTTCAGAAACAAGCCGTTCATTTAGGTCTGCGGGTAACTTCTTCTTGGTAAGGGGAGAAATAATTCTTTTAGGACCTGGAAAAGGCTGTGGAATTAAAGGCAGGCCTTGTAGATAAGTGGGGCAGTCAGAGGTGGAGGGAGGAAGGATTTTCATCTGCAGAGCAGCGTGTGGCAAGCCTGGCAGGGCAGGTGGAACCCAGGAGGGCGAGGGGGCTGAGATGAGATGGAAAGGTGGGTTGTGCGCTGGAGAAATGAGCCATCATTCAGAATCCCGGGTGGAATGGTCCAGTGCTTTGGAGTGAGAGTTCAGGAGGGTGACTGGTGGTGTAGAGAAGAGCAGAGAGTCAGTACATCTCATTGAGAGGTGATGAAGTTTTGGACCAGGCAGTTTGGGGTGATGAGATAACCAGGGAGGGAGGCCCCAGTATCCCAGGGCTGCCATCAGCTCACTGTGCCCCTTGAGCCAGTCACAACTCCCCTGTAGGCCTCTGCATTTTCATCTGTGAAGTGGGTTGATGGACTGTAATGTGTTTTTTCTCAATTGAGAGTATTCAAGTTGGGTTTTTTGTTTTTCCCTGAATGGGTATTACATTTACTTAAATGCTTTTTCTGCATTAGTTGAGATCATTTGATTTTTTGAAATCTTTTACTCTGTTTATGTGGTGAATTACATGGATTGCTTTTCGAATGCTAAGTAAACCTTTGTTTTTGAAATTACTGCAGCTTGGGTTCTTCTGTGTAAACAATGAGAAATTCATTAACAAGATGGCCCTTGGAATGGAAAGTGAATGCACAGACATATTTGTTTGTCAGAGGATTAAGTTGGTGTTGGGGGTTTTCAGAGAAGCCGTCAGGAGCACAGTCTGAGGCCCTGGGAAGGCTATGTCTGTCTTTAGCCAAAGTTTGAGGCAGGGATGGTTGGTAGTACTGATGGCTTTAGCACTCTGACCTCTCACCCAGGCTGGTCCTGAATGCTCCTTCACCAGCTGCTTGCATATGGGCAGGCTCTGAGCTTCCATAAACCCTGATTGAGGGAAATGGGAATAATTCAATAATATATCCACCCCATAGGACTGTGGTGAGGGTTAGTCTGAACACGCAAAGCCCTTAGCCCACATCCAGGCCTATGGAATATATTCAGCACATGTCAGCCAATACAGCAACATCATCATCATTCACTATCATCACCACCACTGTTATCATCACCATCATCATCATCATCATCATCACCACCATGATCATTATCATCATCACCACCACTGTGATGATCATTCATCATAACCACCATCATCACCATCATCATCATCGCCACCATGATCATTATCATCATCACCACCATCATCATTATCATCATCACCACCACCGTGATGATCATTCATCATCGCCACCATCACCATCATTATTATCATTCCCATCATCATCGTCATCGTCATCATTAGCATCATTACCACGGCCATCATCATTCACCACTCATTCACCATCATCACCATGACCATCACCACCATCACCACCATCACCACCATCACCATCATCACCATGACCATCACCA
>NW_022441367.1:0-5635 GCF_009761245.1 Sapajus apella
AAAAAAAAAAAAAAAAAATTACAGGCGCATGCATGCATGCACGCACACACGGAAATGCATTTGGAGGTGTTCTTTGGCCTTGAGGTCACCTCTACTAGTTTCTTCTTGTGTCTTGTCTGAACCTGATGTGTTAAATCCTGGAAGGGAGGCTGCCAGACCCAGTGGCAGTTGTGCAAGGAGCCACTGAGTGTTTCCCAGTTCACAGTAACGAGAGGTGCTAAATCCATTAGGAGCTTTCCTCATTTTATCCTTTTGATTGTTGTATCTTGTTTTGTTGTTTTCATTATGATAAAATATACATGACATGAAGCTTATGACCATTTTAACCATCTGAAAGTGTGCGGTTCCATCATACTAAGCACATGTACATTGTGGGGCCTCAATCGTCCGCATCCATCTCCACAACCCCTTATCTCCCCCTGAAACTCGGCACCCACTAAACACTAACTCACTCCTGCGTCCCTGCAGCCCCTGGCAACCATCTCTCTTCCTTCGTTTCTTACTTTCTGTCTCAGAGTTTGACTACTCAAGGAACCTCGTGTAAGTGGAATCAGACAGTATTTGTTTGTGGCTGACTTATTTCATGTAGCTTAATGTCTTCGGTGTCTTCAAGGTTGACCTGCATTGTAATGTGTCCACATGTCCTTTCTGTTAAGGCTGAATGATACTCCACTGTATGTATGTGTAACATTTTGCTTAGTAATCTACCCGTTGATGGATTCTTGGGTTATTTCCACTGTTTGGCTGTTGTGAGTAATGCTGCTGTGAACATGGATGTACAGATATCTGTTCCAGACCTTGCTTTTTGGTTCTCTTGGGTGGGTATACAGAAGAGGAATTGCTGGATCTCATGGTAATTTGCTGCTTTCCACAGCAGCTGCACCATTTTAGATGCCCACCAGTAACTTGCAGAGTTCCAGCTTCTTCACGTCCTCTCCAAGGCTTGTTATTTTCTGTTTTGGTTTTTGCTTTTTTTTTGAGACAGGGTCTCTCACTCTGTCACCCAGGCTGGAGTGCAGTGGTATGATCTCAGCTCACTGCAACCTCTGCCTCCAGGTTCAGTCAATTCCTCTACCTGTCTCCCAAGTAGCTGGGACTACAGGCGTGGGCCACCATGCCCGACTAATTTTTATATTATTATTTTTTTTAGACAGAGTCCTTCTGTTCTTGTTTCCCAGGTTGGAGTGCAGTGGTGTGATGTCAGCTAATTGCAACCTCCACCTCCTGGGTCAGGCGATTCTCCTGCCTCAGCCTCCCAAGTAGCCGGGACTTCAGGCACGTGCTGCCATGCCCAGCTAATTTTGTAATTTTAGTAGAGACGGGGTTTCTCCATGTTGGTCAGGTTGGTCTCAAACTCCTGACTTCAGGTGACCCACCCACCTCTACCTCCCAAAGTGCTGAAATGACAGGCGTAAGCCACCACATCTGGCCAATTTTTGTATTTTTTAGTAGAGCTGGCATTTCACCATGTTGGCCAGGCTGGTCTCCAACTCCTGACCTCAAAGGATCTGCCCGCCTCGGCCTCCCAAAGTGCTGGGATTGCAGGCAGGAGCCACTGTGCCCAGTCCCCAGGAATTCTTTATCTGTTCTGGATTCCCTTCCCTTATCAGATGTGGGATTTGTAAAGACTTTCTCCCCTTTTGTGGGTTGCCTTTTCACTCTGTTAATAATATCCTTTAATGCACAAGAGTTTTTAATTTTGATGAGCTCCAACTTACCTCTTTACTTTTGTTGCCTGTACTTTTGTATAATATCCAGTAAATCCTTGCTAAATACAGTGTCGTGAAGTTGTTCCTTCGTGTTTTCTTCTAAGAATTTTATAGTTTTAGCTCTTACGTTTAGGTCTTTCATCCATTTTAATTTTTGTGAATGATATAATAATTGAACTTTATTTATTTTTGTAAGTGGTTATCCAGTTTTCCCAGGATCATTTGTTGGGAAGGCTGTCCTCTCCCCATGGAACGGTCTTGGCATCTTTGTTGAAATCATTTCACTTTATATGTGAGGGTTTACTTTTGGGTTCTGTGTTCTATCCCATTTGCCTATATATTTGTCTTTATGACAGTACCACGCTGTTTTGATTACTGTAGCTTTGTAGTAGGTATTGAAATCAGGCCTGTGATTTTGTTTTTGTTTTTCAAGATCGTTTTGGCTGTTCTGAGACTTTGGGACTTTTGAGATAGGTTTTTCTATTTCTGTGGAAAATGTCATTGGGATTTTGATGGGAATTGTGTTGAATCTGTAGATAATTTTGGGTCAGCATTGGCATCTTAACAGTATTATGTCTTCCACTCCATGAACACAAATATTTTCTCGTTTGTTCAGGTTTTGTATTTCTCTCAGCAACATTTTGTTAGTTTTTAGTGTACAAGTCTGTACCTCCTTAAGTTTATTTCCAAGTATTTTATTACTTTTATTCGATTCATCTGTAAAAAATATTAAAGACAATAGTTTTAATAGCACCATTATAACCAGGCTCTAAGAAACTTCTTTCCCTCCTTTTCTTTTCCTCCTTCCTGCCTCCTTTCCCTCCCTTCCCTCCCTTCCTTCCCCCCCTTTCCTTCTCCCCATTTCCTTCTCCCTCTTTCCCTCCCTCCTTTCCTTCCTTCCTTCCTTCCTTCCTTCCTTCCATTATTACAAGGCCTGCTGTGTGTCAGGTGTTTTTAGATGATTACTAAAAATAAGATGCAGGTTTTGTCCTTGAGAGGCTCACAGTCAAGTGGAAGAGGCACAGGTGATTAAATGGAGGCAACGTGATACAGTAAGTGCTTGGATTCAGGCTCATCTCTCTGGGAGGCTCTAATCCTGCCTAAGGCATTTGCCCCTAAACAAAAGCAGTGAAAGGATTTTGCTACAGGTCATAGAAGCTTGGTGATGATGGCATGGCTGCCAGTTTGATTTTGAAGATAGAGTTTAGGAAACCTAGCCTCCAGCTCCAAATGAGTGCCATCTAAAGCTGCCTGATGAATTTATGCTTTTATTTGTGGCTACTGGGATCACATTTTCGCTAGTGGTACTGTTGGTAATGTTGGATGCTGAGCCGTTTGCAACAACATAGTTGACTTGTTCTCCAGCTTCACCAAGTTGCCTTCAGTGGCTGCCCTCTGCCCCAGGGTCCAGTTCAAAGGGTGTATATAATGTTCTGATTCTCTCTACTGGTGTTTCCTGAATGGTTCAGTGAAAGATTGTTCCTTGGAGACCTGGCTTAGGCTGATTTCCTTCTAGGGTCACATCTGGTTTATCTCCTCTCTCCAAGCCCAGCTCAGTGTGGACCAGCACAGGGGCGGATGGAGGCTTGGGAGATGCAAGGTTCCTGCATGGACCAGACAACTGTGTAGGGCGTGTGAAGTTTGAGACCAGGTGGATGGCCCTAGGGTGAAGTCCTGTACAGGGTGGACAGGGAGAGCCCTGGCCTGGGGCCATTTGAGGACATGACTTGCATTTTCCCCAGCCCTGAGAAGATGTATACCATTGAAAAGCTTTTCCAATTGAAGGCAAGAGAAAAGAAATGAGATCACAGAGAGAGCAATTAATTTTCACAAATTGACTTTTTAAAAGAATTAATTAACTTTTAAGTTGCTACCAGAAGTCTTGAAATCATGTTTCAGTGGTGTGTGAGACAGAGAGAGACTGAGCTGAGTTGATTTTGAGAAGTAATGTGTGGCCACCCCTGGCCTTTGATGCTGTGGGGAGGCTTTGGACCTGAGCACTGATGGCGGGTGGGTTATTTTCTTAGACCAAAAAGACCCAAAGCAGAGTTGGGAAAGCTAATATTGTGTTTCTCTTTCTTATTGATTAAGTCTCAGCCTCTGGATCTTTTTGCAGAGGGCAGGAACATTTTGAAGAGGACCAAATGCTACAGCTTTTGCTTTCACTCCTGCAGACTGCATGAGGAAGAGTGCTTTGGGATCTGGTTAAATTCAGTGAATTTTTATTGAGTGCCTGCAAGGCATGGTGTTAGCTACTGTGGGAAATCCAATGATTAATAAATATTTACCTTCCTCAAGGAGTTTGTGGTCTGATGGGAGAGACAGACATACAGATAAGCAACTACGAGGTCGTAGGGTGGCACGGAGCATACAGGCAGTTCAGAAACAAGCCGTTCATTTAGGTCTGCGGGTAACTTCTTCTTGGTAAGGGGAGAAATAATTCTTTTAGGACCTGGAAAAGGCTGTGGAATTAAAGGCAGGCCTTGTAGATAAGTGGGGCAGTCAGAGGTGGAGGGAGGAAGGATTTTCATCTGCAGAGCAGCGTGTGGCAAGCCTGGCAGGGCAGGTGGAACCCAGGAGGGCGAGGGGGCTGAGATGAGATGGAAAGGTGGGTTGTGCGCTGGAGAAATGAGCCATCATTCAGAATCCCGGGTGGAATGGTCCAGTGCTTTGGAGTGAGAGTTCAGGAGGGTGACTGGTGGTGTAGAGAAGAGCAGAGAGTCAGTACATCTCATTGAGAGGTGATGAAGTTTTGGACCAGGCAGTTTGGGGTGATGAGATAACCAGGGAGGGAGGCCCCAGTATCCCAGGGCTGCCATCAGCTCACTGTGCCCCTTGAGCCAGTCACAACTCCCCTGTAGGCCTCTGCATTTTCATCTGTGAAGTGGGTTGATGGACTGTAATGTGTTTTTTCTCAATTGAGAGTATTCAAGTTGGGTTTTTTGTTTTTCCCTGAATGGGTATTACATTTACTTAAATGCTTTTTCTGCATTAGTTGAGATCATTTGATTTTTTGAAATCTTTTACTCTGTTTATGTGGTGAATTACATGGATTGCTTTTCGAATGCTAAGTAAACCTTTGTTTTTGAAATTACTGCAGCTTGGGTTCTTCTGTGTAAACAATGAGAAATTCATTAACAAGATGGCCCTTGGAATGGAAAGTGAATGCACAGACATATTTGTTTGTCAGAGGATTAAGTTGGTGTTGGGGGTTTTCAGAGAAGCCGTCAGGAGCACAGTCTGAGGCCCTGGGAAGGCTATGTCTGTCTTTAGCCAAAGTTTGAGGCAGGGATGGTTGGTAGTACTGATGGCTTTAGCACTCTGACCTCTCACCCAGGCTGGTCCTGAATGCTCCTTCACCAGCTGCTTGCATATGGGCAGGCTCTGAGCTTCCATAAACCCTGATTGAGGGAAATGGGAATAATTCAATAATATATCCACCCCATAGGACTGTGGTGAGGGTTAGTCTGAACACGCAAAGCCCTTAGCCCACATCCAGGCCTATGGAATATATTCAGCACATGTCAGCCAATACAGCAACATCATCATCATTCACTATCATCACCACCACTGTTATCATCACCATCATCATCATCATCATCATCACCACCATGATCATTATCATCATCACCACCACTGTGATGATCATTCATCATAACCACCATCATCACCATCATCATCATCGCCACCATGATCATTATCATCATCACCACCATCATCATTATCATCATCACCACCACCGTGATGATCATTCATCATCGCCACCATCACCATCATTATTATCATTCCCATCATCATCGTCATCGTCATCATTAGCATCATTACCACGGCCATCATCATTCACCACTCATTCACCATCATCACCATGACCATCACCACCATCACCACCATCACCACCATCACCATCATCACCATGACCATCACCA
>NW_022441368.1:0-5634 GCF_009761245.1 Sapajus apella
CCAGATTCTCCAAAGAAAGGGTTTCTCAACTGCTACATTCACACATCACTTCAGCTCTGCAACTTGAATATATTCCTTCAAAATGATTCTGCTACATAGCCCCGTTTTTGTTTTAGAGAAAGATATTTCTCATTACATCCAATACTCCCATTCACTCAGGAATATGGACACACAGCTGTTAGAAGAAACGTGTGTCTAACTCGCTGAATCTAATCATAGATTCAACTTCCTAAGTTGATCGAACTCACATCAGAGAAGATTGAAACAGACATTTCTCCTGTGGTTTAGATTCGATCTTACCGCTAATTCTTATGAGCCTGTATATGGCTGGAAATATCTCTTTCCAGTTTCTGCAAAGAAAAGGTTTCTGAACTGCTACATTCCCACATCTGTTTAACTGTGTACGTTGAATATACACCTTGACAATCATTCTGCTACATAGCCCCAATTTTGTTTTAAGTCAGATATTTCTCATTACATCCTATACTCCCATTCACTCAGGAATATCCAAACGCAGCTTTCAGAAGAAACGTGTTTCTAACTCACTGAATCTAATCATAGATGCAAGTTCCTAATGTGAACGAACACACAGAAGAGTAGTTTGAAAGAGACGTTTCTCTTGTGGTTTAGACGCGATCTTACCGCTAATTATTATGAGCCTTCATATGGCTGGAAATATCTCTTTCCAGATTCTCCAATGAAAGGGTTTCTCAACTGCTACATTCACACATCTGTTTAGCTCTGTAAGTTGAATGTACACCTTGACAATCATTTCGCTACATAGCTCCGCTTTTGTTTTACAGCCAGATATTTCTCAATACATATTATACTCCCATGACTCAGGAATATCCAAACGCAGCTTTTAGAAGAAACGTGTTTCTATCCCGCTGAATCTAATCATAGACGCAACTTCCTAAGGTGAATGAACACACAGCAGAGAAGTTTGAAGCAGACGTTTCTCCTGTGGTTTAGATTCGATCTTACCGCTAATTCCTAAGAGCCTGTATATGGCTGGAAATATCTCTTTCCAAACTCTCCAAAGAAAGGGTTTCTCAACTGCTGCATTCACACATCTGTTTAACTCTGTAAGTTGAATATCCACCTTGACAATCATTTTGCTACATAGCCCCGTTTTTGTTTTAGAGCCAGATATTTCTCATTACTTCCTATACTCCCATTGACTCAGGAATATCCAAACGCAGCTTTTAGAAGAAACGTGTTTCCTTTTGTTTATTTATTTATTTCTTTATTTATTTAATTTTTTTCCCCATTTATTGATTTTATTGCATTTCATGTTTTGGGGTACATGTGAAGAACATGCAAAATTGTTTCATAGGAACACACGTATCAGTGTGATTTGCTGCCTTCCTCCCCATCACCTACAGCTGGCATTTCTCCCCTTGCTATCTCTCCCCAGCTTCCCAACCCCCACCGTCCCTCCCCTATTTCGCGCCACCTGACCCCAGTGTGTCGTGCTCCCCTCCCTGTGTCCCGGTGTTCTCATTGTTCAACACCCGCCTATGAGTGAGAACATGTGGTGTTTGATCTTCTGCTCTTCTGTCAGTTTGCTGAGAATGATGGTTTCCAGGTTCAACCATGTCCCTACAAAGGACCCAAACTCATCGTTTTTGATGGCTGCATAATATTCCATGGTGTATATGTGCCACATTTTCCCTATCCAGTCTATCGTCGATGGGCATTTGGGTTGGTTCCAGGGCTTTGCTATTGTAAACAGTGCTGCAATGAACATTCGTGTACACGTGTCCTTATAGTAGAATGATTTGTAATCCTTTGGATATATACCCAGTGATGGGATTGCTGGGTCAAATGGAATTTCTGTTTCTATGTCCTTGAGGAATCGCCACACTGTCTTCCACAATGGTTGAACTAAATTACACTCCCACCAACAGTGCAAAAGTGTTCCTATTTCTCCACATCCTCTCCAGCATCTGTTGTCTCCAGATTTTTTAATGATCGCCATTCTAACCGGCGTGAGATGGTATCTCAATGTAGTTTTGATTTGCATTTCTCTGATGAGCAGTGAACATGAGCATTTTTTCATATGTTTGTTGGCCTCACGTATGTCTTCTTTCGTAAAGTGTCTGTTCATATCCTTTGCCCACTTTTGAATGGGCTTGTTAGTTATTTTTCTTGCAAATCTGCTTTAGTTCTTTGTAAATTTTGGATATCAGCCCTTTGTCAGATGGGTGAACTGCAAAAATTTTTTCCCAATCTGTTGGTTGCCGATTCACTCTAATGATTGTTTCTTTTGCTGTGCAGAAGCTGTGGAGTTTGATTAGGTCCCATTTGTCTATTTTGGCTTTTGTTGTCAATGCTTTTGGTGTTTTGGTCATGAAGTCCTCGCCTACACCTACGTCCTGAATGGTTTTGCCTAGATTTTCTTCTAGGGTTTTTATGCTGTTAGGTCTTATGTTTAACTCTTTAATACATCTGGAGTTAATTTTAGTGTAAGGTGTCAGGAAGGGGTCCAGTTTCTGCTTTCTGCACATGGCTAGCCAGCTTTCCCAACACCATTTATTGAACAGGGAATCCTTTCCCCATTGCTTGTTTTTGACTGGTTTGTCAAAGATCAGGTGGTTGTAGATATGTTGTGTTGCCTCTGAGACCTCTGTTCTGTTCCATTGGTCTATATCTCTGTTTTGGTACCAGTACCATGCTGTTTTGATTACTGTAGCCTTGTAGTATAGTTTGAAGCCTGGTAGTGTGATGCCCCCCGCTTTGTTCTTTTTGTTTAGAATTGACTTGGCTATGCGGGCTCTCTTTTGGTTCCATATGCTGATTTTAAGGTGGTTTATTCCAGTTCTGTGAAGAAGGTCATTGGTAGCTTGATGGGGATAGCATTGAATCTGTAAATTACTTTGGGCAGTATGGCCATTTTCACGATATTGATTCTTCCTAATCATGAACATGGAATATTTCTCCAACTGTTTGTGTCCTCTCTTATTTCGTTGAGCAGTGGCTTGTAGTTCTCCTTGAAGAGGTCCTTTACATTCCTTGTTAGTTGTATTCCTAGGTATTTTATTCTCTTTGTGGCGATTGTGAATGGAGGTTTGTTCTTGATTTGGCTCTCTTTAAGTCTGTTTTTTGTGTATAGGAATGCATGTGATTTTTGCACATTGATTTTGTATCCTGAGACTTTGCTGAACTTGCTTATCAGTTTCAGGAGGTTTGGGGCTGAGAGGATGGGGTCTTCTAGATATACAATCATGTCGTCTGCAAATAGAGGCAATTTGTCTTCCTCCTTTCCTATTTGAATGCCCTTTATTTCTTTTTCTTGCCTGATTGCTCTGGCTAGAACATCTAACACGATATTGAATAGCAGTGGTGAGAGCGGGAATCCTTGTCTGGTGCCACATTTCAAGGGGAATGATTCCAGTTTTTGCCCATTCAGTATGATATTGGCTGTTGGTTTGTCATAAACAGCTTTTATTATTTTGAGATACGTTCCATTGATACCTAGCTTATTGAGTGTTTTTAGCATAAAGGGCTGCTGAATTTCGTCAAAGGCCTTCTCTGCATCAATTGAGATAATCGTGGTTTTTGTCTTTGGTTCTGTTTATGTGGTGAATTACGTTAAAAGACTTGCGTATCTTGAGCCAGCCTTGCATCCCCGGGATGAAGCCTACTTGATCATGGTGGATAAGCTTTTAGATGTGCTGTTGCAATCGGCTTGTCAGTATTTTATTGAAGATTTTTGCATCTATGTTCATCATAGATATTGGCCTGTAGTTTTCTTTTCATGTTGAGTCTCTGCCGGGTTTTGGAATCAGGATGATATTGGTCTCATAAAATGATTTGGGAAGAATTCCCTCTTTTTGTATTGTTTGGAATGGTTTCAGAAGAAATGGTACCAGCTCCTCTTTGTATGTCTGGTAGAATTCAGCTGTGAACCCATGTGGACCTGGACTTTTTTTCGGTGGTAAGCTCTTAATTGCTGCCTCATCTTCAGACCTTGTTATGGGTCTGTTCAGGGTTTTGGCTTCTTCCTGGTTTAGGCTTGGCAGGAGGCAAGTGTCCAGGAATTTATCCATTTCTTCCAGGTTTATTAGTTTGTGTGCATAGAGTTGTTTGTAATAATCTCTGATGATGGTTTGAATTTCTGTGGAGTCTGTGGTGATATCCCCTTTATCTTTTTTTATTGCATCAATTTTGTTATTCTCTCTTTTCTTTTTTATTAATCTGGCTAGTGGTCTGTCTATTTTGTTGATCTTTTCAAAAAACCAGCTCCTGGATTTAGTGATTTTTTGAAGGGTTTTTTGTGTCTCTATCTCCTTCAGTTCTGCTCTGATCTTAGCTATTTCTTGTCTTCTGCTAGACTTTGAGTTTTTATGATCTTGCTCCTCTAGCTCTTTCAGTTTTGACGATAGGGTGTCAATTTTTGATCTCTCCTTGCTTCTCATGTGGGCAGTTATTGCTATATATTTTCCTCTAGAGACTGCTTTAAATGTGTCCCAGAGATTCTGGTATGTTGTGTCTTCATTCTCGTTGGTTTTGAAGAACATCTTTATTTCTGACTTCATTTCATTGTTTATCCAGTCAACATTCAGGAGCAAGTTGTTCAGTTTCCATGAAGCTGTGCGGTTCTGAGTTAGGTTTTGAATTCTGAGTTCTAACTTGATTGCACTGTGGTCTGAGAGACTGTTTGGTACGATTTCCGTTCTTTTGCATTTGCTGAGGAGTGACTTACTCCCAGTTATGTGGTCAATTTTAGAGTAGGTGTGAAGTGGTGCTGAGAAGAATGTATATTCTGTGGATTTTGGGTGGAGAGTTCTGTAAATGTCTATTAGGTTTGCTTGTTCCAGGTCTGAGTTCAAGTCCTTGATATCCTTGTTAATTTTCTGTCTGGTTTACCTGTCTAATGTTGATATGGGGTGTTAAAGTCTCCCACTATTATTGTGTGGGAGTCTAGGTCTCTTTGTAGGTCATTAAGAACTTGCCTTATGTATCTGGGTGCTCCTGTATTGGGTGCGTATATATTTGGGATCGTTAGCTCTTCTTGTTGCATTGATCTTTTTACCATTATGTAATGTCCCTCTCTGTCTCTTATGATCTTTGTTGCTTTAAAGCCTAATTTATCAGAGATGAGAATTGCAACTCCTGCTTTTTTTGCTCTCCATTTGCTTGGTAAATCTTCCTGCATCCCTTTATTTTGATCCTTTGTGTATCCTTGCATGAGAGATGGGTTTCCTGGATACAGCACACCGATGGGTTATGTCTTTTTATCCAATTTGCCAGTCTGTGTCTTTTGATTGAGGCATTTAGTCCATTTACATTTAGGGTTAATATTGTTATGTGTGAATTTGATCCTGCCATTTTGTTGCTAGCTGGCTGTTTTGCCCTTTAGTTGAGCTGGTACTTGTTGTTCCGTTATATGTGTAGAGCCTCTTTCAGGAGCTCTTGTAGAGCTGGCCTGGTGTTGACGAAATCTCTGAGTACTTGCATGTTCCCAAAGGATTTTATTTTTCCTTCACTTATGAAGCTTAGTTTGGCTGGATAGGAGATTCTGGGTTGAAAATTCTTTTCTTTAAGGATGTTGAATATTGGCCCGCATTCTCTTCTGGCTTGTAGGGTTTCTGCTGAGAGATCTGCTGTGAGTCTGATGGGCTTCCCTTT
>NW_022441369.1:0-5630 GCF_009761245.1 Sapajus apella
GAGACCAGCATAGCCAACAAGATGAAAACCCATCTCTACTAAAAATACAAACATTAGCCAGGCATGGTAGTGTGTGCCTGTAGTCCCAGCTACTCAGGAGGTTGAGGCTTAAGAATCACTTGCAGATGCAGTAGTGAGCCGAGATCATGCCACTGCACTCCAGCCTGGGTGACACAGCGAGACTCCATCTCAAAAAAAAAAAGGGGGAAAAGTAGGAAGAGTTTAATTCTCAGGAAACATCAAAACATCTGTCTATCAGGTTTTACGGCCACTGGAGAGGAATTTTTTCTGACGGCCTGGAGCCAATACTGACAAAAATAATTGGCAGGGTGGGCCCGGTGTGGTGGCTCATGCCTGTAATCCCAGCACTTTGGGAGGCCGAGGTGGGTGGATCATGAGGTGAGGAGATCAAGACCATCCTGGCCAACATGGTGAAACTCCATCTCTTAAAAAAATAATAATAATAATAATTGGCAGAGTGATCATTGAAGCAAGATCTCACATTAATGTGTTCCCCTGCCCATGTCCAAGGTAGAATTTTCATATCGGCTGAAGCAATGCATTGCACATAGTAGATGCTGCATAACTGTTTGATGCAAGCTGGCAGAAAAGAATGTAAAAATTTACTGAGGAATAAAAAACAGATGGGACCACTTCGGAAATGTAATCAAACCGTGTTTAAGGTACTGGAGAGGAGTGTATTTGCAAAACAGGAAATATCTAACCCCAGGAAACAGATGCTGGTGTGCTGTTGGTGAAAATATCTTTTTCACAGAAAACCCTAGGGTTTTATTTTTACCTTGGTAACTATCAAAATTGTTAATCGGTCTCAGGAATTTATCACCAAAATGACATTCTGAGTGAATGCCTCCATTCAGGGCAAGCTGGACTTTGTGGTAATTGCCTCTGATGTCTGTTCTTCCGTCTTTCTCCCTAGCCTAACCCCTGTCGCTGTCAATTACCCTGGGAGGCTGCTCGTAACAATGGAGACTATTGCCTCCATGACAGCCACCTGGACCCTCAGTATCAGCGGTGCCAAGTGGCTGCAAGCTGTGCTGAGGGCTACACTGAGAGCTAAGGGAACTTCCAAGGCATTGCTCTCCCCAAAATCTATGATTTTCCTTTCTACTGTGTATGAGCACTGACCCACAGTTTTAGGTGGCATTTCAATCTCAGATCTCAGAGAAGCTGCCTGTGTTGCAGAGTGATTCTTTTTTTTTTTTTTTTTACCATTTGAGACAGAGTTTTGTTCTTGTTGCCTAGGCCAGAGTGCAATGGTGCTATCTCGGCTCACTGCAATCTCTGCCTCCCGGGTTCAAGTGATTCTCCTGCCTCAGCCTCCCAAGTAGCTGGGATTTCAGGCATGTGCCACCATGCCTGGTTAATTTTGTGTTTTTAGTAGAGATAGGGTTTCTTCATGTTGGTCATGCTGGTCTCAAACTTCCAACCTCAGGTGATCCACCTGCCTCGGCCTTGCAAAGTCCTGAAATTACAGGCATAAACCACCGAGCCTGGCCACAAAGTGATTCTTAACATTGCCTGAGGAATTCAGAGGATAGAGTAGGGAAAAGAGGAAATCCTGGCTAATGATGCTGCCCCAGAAACTGCCTTCCATAAACCATTTCCATCTTCTGCACCTAGCAATGTTTTCTGAAGGATTAAGATATTTCAGCCAGGGGACGGTGGCTCACGCCTGCCATCCCAACACTTTAGGAGGCTAAGGTGGGTGGATCACCTGAGGTCAGGAGTTTGAGGCCAGTCTGACCAATGTGGCGTTACCCCATCTTTATTAAAAATACAAAAATTAGCCGGGCCTGGTGACAGGTGCCTGAAATCCCAGCTACCCAGGAGGCTGAGTCAGGAGAATTGCTTGAACCCAGGAGGCTGCAGTGAGCCAAGATCGCCCCATTGCACTCCAACATGGGCAACAAGAGCAAAACTCTGTCTCAAAAAAAAAAAAGCCTATTGAAGAAACCTCATTATGAACTTTTTAGCAGTTTACTACATATCCTAATTTCCAGGCCATCACAGTCAATTAGTCAGGGGAAGCATCTAGAAGGATGAGAGGCTCTGTTTGCTGATTTTTGCTTTCCAGTTTCCCCTGTTGGTCATTTCCCTGTAAGGATAACCAGAGACTCCGGACATATTAAATATTGTTGTATTCTGCTACCATTGTCTTCCAATATTAATTACACTTCAAACATGCCAAAGTAGTTTAAGTTACACTTATCATTATGAACTTCTCAATGTCTTTCTAAGCCCAGTCCTAGTATTATTTAAAATTGGCAAAGTGTTTCCTATGAATGATATTAAAAATGTATTTGGAAACCTGACAAAGATTTGTGGAAACAAGTGATTACAAAAAAAATTCCATGAAGCCAAGAAGATCACAGAAAATAAAAAGTAGTTTCTTGGCCAGGTGCGATGGCTCATGCCTGTAATCCTAGCACTTTGGGAAGCTGAGGTGGGTGGATCACGAGGTCAAGAGATCGAGACTATCCTGGCCAACATGGTGAAACGCTGTCTCTACTAAAATTATGAAAATCAGCTGGGTGTGGTGGTGCATGTCTGTGTCCCAGCTACTTGGGGGGCTGAGGCAGGAGAATTGCTTGAACCGAGGAGGCAGAGGTTGCAGTGAGCTGAGATCTCACCACTGCACTCCAGCCTGGGCAACAGGGTGAGACTGTCTCAAAAAAAAAAAAAGAGTAGTTTCTCATAAAAAACAAACAGGTCAAGTGCAATGACTCATGCCTATTACACCTGTTTTTGTTTGTTTGTTTGTTTGTTTGTTTGTTTGTTTGTTTTTAAATAGAGATGGGGTTTCACCATGTTAGCCAGGATGATTTCGATCACCGGACCTTGTGATCTGTCAGCCTCCCAAAGTGCTGGGATTACAGGCGTGAGCCACCATGCCCAGCCTATGACACCTGTTATACCAGCACTTTGGGAGGCAAAGACAAGAGGATCACTTGAACCCAAGAGTTTGAGACCAGCCTTGGAAACACGGTGAGACTTTGCCTTTATAAAAACAAACAAACAAGGAAACATCAAATTCTTAATTATGTGAAATAGTACAAGAACAAATTGACACAGAGAATGCTAGGTAACTTCCTCAATGTAAGATGAGCTCTTTACAAATAGAAAAAGATTTTAAAAACTGGCTTCAGTTGATTCTGTAAGGAAAAATGAAAAATATCTCTGCAATAGAGTCTCTGCGAAAAAAAAAAAAGTAAAAGAAAATAAACAAACAATATGGGGATTTCACTTCTTATTTTATTTTTTGAGATGAGATCTTGTTCTGTCACCCAGGCTGGAGTGCAGTGGTGTGATCAGGGCTAACTACAGCCTCAACCTCTGGGGCTCAAGCAATCCTACCTTCTCAGTCTCTTGAATAGTTAGGACTACAGACACAAGCCATCACGTCCAGGGAATATTTTTTTGTAGAGATGAGGAGGGTCTCCCAGTCTGGTCTTGAATTCCTAGGCTCAAGTGATTCACCAGCCTCAGCCTCCCAAAGTGCTGGGATTACAATCATGTGCCACTGTGCCTGGTCCCGTTTGACTATTAAATATCTTACTGATGATACCAATGACTCCCAAACACATATTGCCAGCACAGGCCTCCTCCTGAATTCCAAACTCAGAATTTACTTGAAATTTCCTGATCGGGTGTGGCACCTCATACCTGTAATCCCAGCACTTTGGGAGGACAAAAAGGGTGGATCACCTGAGCCCAGGAATTTAAGAACAGCCTGGGCAACATGGTGAGAGCTCCATCTTTACAAAATAAAATGAAATAAATTTCCTCTGGCATGTTTCAAGGACATCTTAAACCTCACATGTTCAAAACTCAATTGTAAAGTACGAGCTGAGAAATATAAGATCTGGTAGCTATGGAAACTGGACAAATCTCTTACCAAGAAAAAGGCATTTTCCCATATATGGCACTGACTACCGGAGAAAACTAAAGGATAAGGAAAATCATGTTTATTAGTAATGAAGCAACATTACTGTCTGGGTAAATACCCAAGATTCATTGTCTCACACCAGGGAAATTGAGGACTCAGACACACAATAAGTGAGTTTAAGAGTGGAGATTTAGGCCAGGCACAGTGGCTCATGCCTGTAATTCCAGCACTTTGAGAGGCTGAGTTGGGCAGATCATCTGAGGTTTGGAGTTTGAGACCAACCTGGCCAATATGGTGCAACCCTATCTATATTAAAAAGATAAAAATTAGCCAGGCATGGTGGCAGCTACCTGTAATCCCTGCTACTCAAGAGGCAGAAGCAGGAGAATCACTTTGAGCCTGAGAGGTAAAAGTTGCAGTCAGTTGAGATTGTGCCACTGCACTCCAGCCTTGGGGACAGAGTGGGAGTCTGTCCTCAAACAGAGAGGAGGTTTAATAGGCAAAAAAAAAAAAAAAAGAGAAAAGAGAATAGATCTCTAACCCTGGTAGTGAGAGAGGCACGCTCTAGTGGTCTTCAGTTCCATGGTGAAATGAACAGGGTTTTATAGACAAGCTTGAGAAGGCAGTGTCTGATTTACATAGGGCACGAGAGATTGGTCAGACCAGGTGTGTCATTTGCATAACACGCAAAGCAGCTGGCCATCCTACCCTAATCTTTTACTATGCAGATGGAGTCCCTACCTGGCCAGTGCCTTATTGCCTGCTTTTTTTACTACACACATGGTGACAAAAAAAGGAAGGAGGGACCCTCCATGTTGAATACACCTGGCTTTCAGCTATCCTTTTTCTATTGGCACAGACGCCAGCATTTACCTATGCAAGCTTTTAGCTCATATATCTATGCTGGAAGCTTGATTTTTTTCAGGCTACTTTTTGTTAGAAAAGAAATGTTTTGGGGGCTGCTTTCTATTAAAAGTAAACCTTACCAAGGACTCTCTTACCTCCACCAACTGCCTAAATGGTTTCTTTCTAGCTCCTGTATCAGTAACTTGTATCACTAACTTGCCCAAAGTTAAAACATGGTTCCCAGACAAATATATACATATGTGTGTGTTAGTATGTGTGAGAGAGAGAAAAAGAGAGAGAGAGAAAGATTTTGTTTGGCCAGGTGCAGTGGCTCACGCCTGTAATCCCAGCACTTTGGGAGGCCTAGCTGGGTGGATCAGGAGGTCAGGAGTTTGAGACCAACCTGACCAACAGGGTGAAACCCTGTCTCTACTAAAAATACAAAAATTAGCCAGGTGTGATAGCATGCTTCTGTAATCCTAGCTACTGAGGAGGCTGAGGCAGAAGAACTGCTTGAACCTGGGAGGTAGAGTTTGCAGTGAGCCGAGATAAAACCACTGCACTCCAGCCTGGGTGACAGAATGAGACACTGTCTCAAAAAAAAAAAAAAAAGAGAGAGAGCGATTTGTTTGACATATGAGTGAAGGAATCAGCAGATGATAGTAAAGTTGGTTCAAAGGGCATTTGAGAAATAGAGATTTATCAAGGTCTCTAGGAAAGGCATGCTGGAATAAATTTGCTAAGTTAGAGACTGAAACTTGTTAATGTCCTACAGGGCGATAAGATTATGGCCATTTGGAGTATTTGTTTCTACTAAAGAGAAGTCATTTGCATGTTTACCAGACAATAATCTACAAGTTAACATACAACTTCAGAG
>NW_022441370.1:0-5629 GCF_009761245.1 Sapajus apella
TTTGCAGTTTACCTATCTGACAAAGGGCTGATATCCAGAATTTACAAAGAACTAAAACAGATTTACAAGAAAAAAACTAACAAGCCCATTCAAAAGTGGGCAAAGGATATGAACAGATACTTTACAAAAGAAGACATACATGAGGCCAACAAACATATGAAAAAATGCTCATCATCACTGGTCATCAGAGAAATGCAAATCAAAACCACATTGAGATAGCATTTCACACCAGTTAGAATGGCGATCATTAAAAAATCTGGAGACAACAGATGCTGGAGAGGATGTGGAGAAATAGGAACACTTTTACACTGCTGGTGGGAGTGTAAATTAGTTCAACCATTGTGGAAGACAGTGTGGCAATTCCTCAAGGACCTAGAAATAGAAATTCCATTTGACCCAGCAATCCCATTACTGGGTATATATCCAAAGGATTATAAATCTTTCTTCTATAAGGACACGTGCACATGAATGTTCATTGCAGCACTGTTTACAATAGCAAAGACCTGGAACCAACCCAAATGCCCATCGATGATAGACTGGATAGGGAAAATGTGGCATATATACACCATGGAATATTATGCAGCCATCAAAAACGATGAGTTTGTGTCCTTTGTAGGGACATGGATGAACCTGGAAACCATCATTCTCAGCAAACTGACAGAAGAGCAGAAGATCAAACACCGCATGTTCTCACTCATAGGCGGGTGTTGAACAATGAGAACACATGGACACAGGGAAGGGAGCACTACACACTGGGGTCTGTTGGGGGGAAATAGGGGAGGGACAGTGGGGGGTGGAGAGCTGGGGAGAGACAGCAAGGGGAGAGATGCTAGATGTAGATGATGGGGAGGAAGGCAGCAAATCACACTGCCACGTGTGTACCTATGCAACAATCTTGCATGTTCTTCACATGTACCCCAAAACCTAAAATGCCATAAAATAAATAAATGGGGGGAAAAAAGTGGATACATAGACCAATGGTGCAAAACAGAGAACCCTGAGATAAAGCCAAATACTTATAACCACCTGACCTTTGGCAAAGCATACACAAATATAAACTGGAGGAAAGACATCCTACTTAATAAACGGCAAGTTAAAATTTGACAAGCCACACAAAGAAGGATGAAACTGGATTCCTACCTCTCACCATATACAAAAATGAACTCAAGATGGATTAAAGACTTAAATCTAAGACTTGAAGCCATCAACATTCTAGATAAAAACCGAGGAAAAACTCTTCTGGACATTGGCTTAGTCAAAAAAATTATGACTAGGACCCCAAAAGCAAATGCAGAAAAATGTTAAATAAATAAATATATGGGACTTAATTGCACTAAAAATCTTCTGAACAGCAAAAGAAATAATCATCAGAGTAAACAGACAGTCTATGGAATGGGGGAAAATATTTACATCAAACAAAGGACTGATATCTAAAATCTACAAGGAACTCAGATAAATCGGCAAGAAAAAAAAATAAAGAAGTGGGCAAATGATATGAATAGACATTTCTCAGAAGATATACAAATGGCCAAAAAGATGTGAAAATATGTTCAACATCACTAATCATTAGGGGAATGCAAATTAAAACCACAATGAAATACCACCCTTATCCTAGCCAGAATGGCCATTATTAAAAAGTCAAAAAACAGTAGGTGTTGGCACAGATGGATGTGGTGAAAAGGGGATGCTTATACACCGTTGGTGGGAATGTAAATTAGTACAACCTCCATGGAAAGCAGTATAGAGATTTTTTAAAGAACTAAAGGAACTACCATTTGATTCAGTAATCCCACAACTGAGTATCTACCCAAGGGGAAAAAAAAAGCTGTTATATCAAAAAGATATCTGCACATGTGTGTTTATCATAGCACAATTCACAATTGCAAAGATATGGAATCAAACTAAGAACCCAACAAGTAGATAAAGAAAATGTGGTATACATATACATCGTGTGATACTACGCAGCCACAAAAAAAGGATGTTCTTTTTTGTGCTATGACTTGTATGAAACTGGAGACCATTATACTAAGAGACATACTCAAATGGAAAACCAAATATTGCATGTTCTCACTTACAAGTGGGAGCTGAGTATGCAAAGGCATACACAGTGATATAATGGACTTTGAAAACTCATAAGGCAAGAAGTTGGGAGGGAGGTAAGGAATGAAAAGCTACCTTTTGGGTACCATGTATAATACTCAGGTGATACGTACATTAAAATCCCAGACTTTACCACTATGCAATTCAACCATGTAATTAAAAAACACCTGTTATATATATATACACACACACACACACACACACAGGTGTGTGTGTGTGTGTGTGTGTGTGTATTTAAGATAAGCCAGGTATAGTGGTGCATGCCCATAGTTCCAGCTACTTGGGAGGTGGTGGTGGGAGGATCCCTAGCCCAAGAGCTGGATGCTGCAGTGAGTTATGATCTCGCCACTGCACTCCAGCCTGGATTGCAGTCAAAGAGGGTCAGGCACATCTAGCCACCTATTAAGATGTGTTTGAGGAAGTTAGTTTAAAAACTGGTCTAGACCACAGCCAATCACCTCACCTTCAACCTCCCCTCCATCAGCAACCATAGCAGGGTGAACAGAGCAAATCTGTGCATGTGCATATCAAAGGCAGATCATAATTTTCTTATTTGAGTTTCTTTATGAGCAAAATGGTAAGATAATACCAGCAAGACCCTGTCTCTAAAACAATAATAATAGCTGCTGAAGAACATTTACTATGTATCAGACACCATACTAAGCACTGTGCATGTGTGATCTCATGTAGTCTTTGCAACAAACCTTTGAAATAGGTATTTCCATTTCCAGCTAAATTACAGAATGTGATAGAAACAAGACCAAATTCAAGTCAAACAGCATAGCCCATGCTATTAACAACCATGCCTTCTCACCTCCTGTGATTGCTCTGCAGGACAGAATGACTACATGAAGCCTGACTGTGAAACTAGTCATACAGGAACAGGAAACCCATTGGAAGAGCCTGTCTCAGGCCTCAGCAAAGGACGTTAAGTTAGAGGAAAGACCAGAAGCATCAGGTTATAACCCAGCTTCACAGACAGCTTTCTGTAGATGTTGACACACATCCTTTCCTCTCTTCCTGGTCTCCTGACAGGCTTTCTGAATAACTCTAATTTTAAAACCTTTCTTCCCAATTAATTGGTGCACATTTCTTCCATGATGATTAAGTTATTGCTTCCACCTTATCCTAAGATTACACAAAATGAGTGTTTGACCCATTTTTAAGTAGTGTGTTTAGAATATCTTTTTAAAATAAGCTAAAAATTAAAGATAGCAAAGGCCTTTGTCCCTAAAGCTGATCTCTAAAGACTCAAAATAATTTATAGACATTATCTAATTCACTGTTACAACAAAGCTGGTATTATCTTCCCCAATTTGCTCACAGAGAAACTGAAATAAGAAAATTATGTCCTGACTTTGACATGCACAGATTTGCTTTGTTAACCCTGCTATGGGAGCTGGTGGAGGAGAGGTTGAAGGTGAGGTGATTGGCTGTGGCCTAGACCAGTTTTCAAACTAACTTCCTCAAACAGATCTTAACACTCAAGAGATAAAAAGGTGGCTAGATGTGCCTGACCCTCTTTGACTAGAGAAGTTTAGCTTAATATAGATTTCATTGGCTTTCTAGATTTGGATTTTGTGAAAGATTTCCTTTAACAAAGCAGCAGCGCCTAAAAACTAAATATCTGATTAAAAAAACACACACACACACACTGGACTAAATATATTTAGGGCATGCCACCTTTAGAAAGTAAACATTTAGAAATAGTCAAGATCTTTTCTAAAATCCTAATGCAATTGTTAGTAGCAAACCCTGGCTGCTTCTGTGTGCCCAGCACTGTGCTAAGCACAATACAGACATTAGCTTATTTCATCATCATAAGCTATCATTTTACTGAAGAAGAAAATGAGGCTTAGAGAGGTTACGTAACTTGTCCAGGACCACCGAGCTAGTAAACTGTGAAACCAAGATTAACCCAAGCAGCCTAATCTCCAAACACACACTATTAACCAATTAATTTCAATTCAGTCTTGAAGTCTCTGTCAGAGAAAGAGAGAGATTTAAGAAATTGCTAGTTGTATTCCTTAAAAAGGCAACAGAACAGACAAAAGCCAAAAGCAATATGTTATATAATAAAGAATTTTGTTGATTCTTTTTCCTGGTTCCTAGAAGGAAGCCTCTAAATCCTTAGAATTTCCAGAGTGACAGGAGTGTCTTTGTTATTCATAGCGGGCCCTGAAGGTTTAGGCTAAAGAGGTGACTTCTGGCCCCTATAATAGCTTAAGCTAATGAGATTATTCAGGATGGGGGCTGGTCATGCCAGAAAGACCAACCATGCAATTAGAGAATTGAGGCTTTGAGCCATGTGATATCAGCCTGACCTCTAAGGAAGACGGCTGGATATGGTGTTCAGTATTTTGACCAATAATTCAATCAATCATGCCTATGTGATGAAGCCCCAACAAAAACTCTGGACACAGATGTTTAGGTGAGCTCCCTGATTGGCAGTATTCTATGTGTATTGTTATGCATTCATGTGCCAAGAGAGTGATGTACCCTGACTCCATGGATTTAGGTTTGGGGACGTTCTTTTTTAGGGGGCACTCCCTGACCTCACACTATGCATCTACTCTTTTGGCTAATTCTGACTTACAGACTCTTGCTCTAATAAAACTGTAATATGAGTTCTATGGGTTATTCTAGTGAATTATTGAAAATCAAGGGGTAATAGGAAGCCCCATACTTGTAGCCAGTTGGTCAGAAATGATAAGCTTGACCTGGTAACTCCCAAGCCGATGGCTGGTGACTGCAGTGAGGGCAGTCTCCTGGAGGACTACAACCTTCACCTGTGAGGTCTGGCCTCACAGTCTGGGGAGTGAGCATCAGAAGTCACTGCACAAGGCTATGTGGAAAGTCCTATATTCATCTCTACTTGGTTAAAAGACATTTTCAGGATTCAGAGCTGATCATCACATGGCTTTATGAACAATAATTCTCTAAAGGCCATTCTCAGTTTGGGTTACAATAAGAGAATACCATCAATTGGTTGGCTTATTAACAACATAAATTTATTGCTTACAGTTCTGGTGACTGGGAGATTCAATATCAAGGCACCAACAGATTTGATGTCTGGTGAGGGCCTGCTACCTGGTTAATAGACTGATAGTCATGTTCTCTCTGTGTCCTCACATGGCAGAAAGAACAAGGGAACTCTCTGGGGTCTCTTACGTAAAGCACTAATCTCATTCCTGAGCACTCCATCCTCATGACCTAATCACTCCCAAAGGCCCTACCTCCAAATACCACCACATTGGAGATTAGATTTTAACATATGAACTATGGGGAATATAAACATTCAGTCTTTAGCACAGATATTGCTTCCTCATCTGTGTTTCATTGTCCCACTTAACCAGAGGATCTTGCTTTTACCCACCAGACCCAGAGCTCATTTAGTAAAATGATAAACCACCACACCTGCTTTAAGACCTTCACCACAGGGGAATTTTTGTTCATTGGTTTTGTGAGTTTTCCTCCCTCGCATTTTTATTCTTTAGATAGATAGATAGATAGATAGATGATAGATAGA
>NW_022441371.1:0-5628 GCF_009761245.1 Sapajus apella
AACAGGAGAAGGGGGAACAGGAGAAGGGGGAACAGAAGAAGGGGAAAGAGGAGAAGGGGGGAACAGGAGAAGGGGGAACAGGAGAAGGGGAAACAGGAGAAGGGGGGAACAGGAGAAGGGAAAGAGGGCAGAGGGAAGCAAACCCCAGGGCAGGAGTCAGAGACATGCCCCCCACAGCACTGCTTGGGGCAGCACATTAATTCTGAACATTCTGGGGGCGTTAGTCCACATTTAGGGTCTCTGGGTCTCTAAACGCAACAGCCACAGACTGTCCTCACAGGTCGTTTCCACTTTCAGAAGAGGTCCTGCCCTTACTAATGATACCTTCAAGTGGGAGGTGGGAGGGAGCCAAGCCCAGGACATGGACAGCTGAGATTGGCTCCTGATTCCTGCCCCTTGTCAGCTTACATGGAACAAAAAACCGAAACCTCAGCTGAATTTGGTCAGAAGCTTGACTCACGGGCAGAGAGGTCTGGAGACCAGCTCGGGGTTTCCTAGCCATCCCAAGCTTTGGGGCTGCTCTGCCAGGGGCTGCACTGAAGCCCTAGAGGCTTGACCTGGCCTCGCCCTCAGGCTCTTCTACGACTGCACTGTGCGGGTCAGGTGAGGAAACCAAGGCTCAGAGAGACAGAGTGAGGTGCACAAAGCTACCCAGGTAGGACACAGTTGGGAGGGGTGTAGACACCACCTGGTCCACTCCGGGCCTGACTCTGACCTTCTGCAACTCTGAGGCACTGACATCCAAGGGCCTTGAGCTCACTGTTCCAGCACAGAGATGGTCCCAAGACTGCGCCAAGTAAGGCCGGGTGCAAGTCAGAATCCCAGGGCCTCCACAGGACACCAGGGTCCCCAGGGTCACCATCCCAGCTGCCTGTCTTCCCCTGTGGCTGGGAACCCCAAGTGCCACCAGACCAGCTCCCAGTCACCTGAGCACTGGCCACATTGAGGGCCCAGAAGCACAGCTGTGAGCAGGTCTAAGAGAATCCAAGGTCTGGCCCTCACCATACTGCTGACCCTGATGGGGCTAAGGCAGACACCCCACTTAGCACCACACCGCTCGGCCATCAGGAAGAGATCCTGATCTCATGCCCACGCCTGTGCTTCATGAGCCCCCCATTTTGATGGAGGCGTCCAATACCAGGTCTTACTGAAACCTTCCAAAAGGCTGTGTAGTGAGGGATTCTATTCCCATTCTACAGATGAGGAGACTGAGACCCAAAGAGGTCCAGCCAGGAAGAGAGGGCTGAACTCAGTCTGGGAACATTCCTGCCACACCCACAGACACACTCCAAGAAGATGCCAAATAAATTGGGGTTGTCCCAGGAAGATGCCCCGAAAGCTCCAAGTCTGTTCAAATCCACAGACTACACAGCCTCATGTACTGGAGAGACGCCAAGGGAGACGAGGTGCCCTCCTGCCCTCAGATTGCTCCCAGCTCCCCGTAACAGACACATTCAACCTGCAGGCTACTCCTCTGGGCTCTACGTCCAGCGCCTCTCTCCAATTCCTCCCCTCCTCACCAACCCCACCACCACAGCCCAGGCCAAGCCCCACTCACCTCTCTTGCCTAGAAGCCCCCAAGGGTCTTCCCGCTTCCACAGGAGCCACCCTGGAGTCCACTCACCAAAGGGCAACCACAGACAACTTCCTAAAACTTTCCTGGGGTGTGCAGGGTCAAGGGGGAGGCTTTACCTGACTCGTGGATGAGAAGAGAGTGGGTGGAGGGGAGGGGGCCACAAGCTGGGTGTCAGGGCACAGAGTGGTGTCTCAGGATACCCCAGAACTACACTGAGTCAGGATGGCATTGCTCACACACGTTCATCAGGTTCCGAGCGCTGAGTGCAGACATTAAGCCACTTAATCCTCATATCCTCAGAGTCTGCTCTATCCCTCTCTTGATGCCCAGATGAGGAAACTGGGGCTCAGGAGGGCAAATGAGCCACCCATAGCCACACAGGTGGATTCTGCAGCCCAGATCTTAGCCTAGGGCCTCCCCAAACATCAGAGCTGCAACCTTGGTCACTGAGTGTGATTCCACACACACGCTGGCATTTCCTCCCCATCCAGCTGTGACGGGTACACGTGAGGATCATCCCCACTTTAGAGATGGGAAACTGAGGTTCAGGGAATCAGGAAGTTCAAGGCCAAGTGCAGCGTTGGGACAGGGACTCAGGGTGCTGTGACTCCAGCGTAGGGCTCCTCAGCCTCAGCAATACCGACATTTGAAGCGAAATGGAGCTCTGTGGAGGGGGCCATCCTGGCCAGTGTGTGGTGTTTAGCAGCATCCCTGGCCTCTGCCCATGAGATGCCAGTGGCACCACGCCCCTCAGCTATGACAACCAAAAATGTCTCCAGACAGTGCCCAAACTGCCCATATTCAAGAGCCGCTTCTGAAAGCTGTGCTTACAGCCGGGGGACTCCAGACCTCCTCAAGGCCAAAATTCTAGCTGTGGCCTAATGGGCCACATTTCAGAATAAAAGAGGATCCCTTTCAGTACGTGCCTCTTGCCTACGGTTTCTCCCAAGGATGAAACGCAGATGTCCTAGGGAGGTTAGGCTGGATACACAGGCAAGTAGGTGGGTGAACCAGGTGCGAATTCTCCATGTAGGTGGCCAGGGGCCTGGCCAACCTGGAGAAAGCACGTCCTGCCTAAAGCAGGTGGCAGCCCTGCAGCCCGGCAAGAGCCATGGCCAGTCCGTTCCTTCATTAAGTGGGTGGACCTCACCTGCCAGGCACGGTGCAGACCCTGGAGACAGCCAATATCACAACCGGACAATTCCTTCCTCAGGAAACTTCTAGCCCGCCAATAGTCAGCAGTACCCACGTTCTGAGGTTTTCAAGCCAAGTCAGAAAGAAAATCCAGAGGTTTGTATGAAATCTCCCTACTTTTAAATGTTGGTTCAATGAAACACACAAACACTGTGTTCGAACCAGCCAAGTCTGCAGGCTGACCTGAGTCCCCGAGGCCACCTGTTTCTGACCTCAGGTTTCTACCTTTCCTTTCCACCAGACTAAAACAGAGGAGGGCTAAGCCACCTCCCAGGGCTGCCTTTGAACTCTGTGGCTTCCAAGCTAGACCCATGAGAGAAGGAATGCATTATCGCTTTGGAGAAACTGACTCTTACTCTAGACCTTCCCCACAAAGGAGAGGGGAGGCCTGCCCAGCGGGGAAGAGGGGAGACCCGGCAGGGAGAGGGGAGGCCCGCCAGGAGGGAGAGGGGAGACCTGCCCAGCATGGAGAGGGGAGGCCCACCAGGAGGGAGAGGGGAGACCTGCCCAGCATGGAGAGGGGAGGCCTGCCCAGCATGGAGAGGGGAGACCTACCCAGCATGGAGAGGGGAGGCCTGCCCAGCATGGAGAGGGGAGACCTACCCAGCATGGAGAGGAGAGAGCTGCCCAGCAGGGAGAGGGGCAGCCTGCCCCCATTATGGAGAGGGGAGGCCAGCCCAGCAGGGAGCTGCACTCCCAGCTTCTTGTGAACACACAGATGGTCACAGCCTTACTACTTGCCCAGCCAAGGAAGCCACTTCACCAAGGCCCAAGGAAGGCCGAATATTCTGGAAATCCCCCTTCAGTTGGCTCCCGTGATTTTCCATGATGGGAACTCATGCTAAATGAAGAAAAAAAAAAAAAAAAACCTCAGAAAACAGACGGAGATCCATGTGGCTCTCCCTGACACCAAATGCTCTGTCTCAATGGACCAGGGAGGAGCTAAGGAGGGTGGGGCAGCCTCGCAAGGTTGCTGGGAAAGCTTGCACACTTGAGTGCAGAAGGCATGCCTCCACACTTTGGTCTGACAGCAGAATGTACGAGATTGTAGAGGAGAAGTGGAAAGGACATTTAAGGTGCTGGTGAGCAATGCCCAGGAGACGGCAGTGAGGGTGGGAAAGACTGCCGGACTGGGGAGGCGCTCTGGAGACAGAAACCACAGGGCCATCTGGTCTATGGGCCTGTAAACAGCCAAGTGCAGTAGAAGATGGAGGACTGAGCAGGCTGTAAACACAAGCACCACATGCTGTCAGAGGCCAACAAGTAAGCTCGAATGCTCCCTCTAGGAGAACTTAAGAGCAGAAAAGTCTTCCCCGGCCTTCCAGGATGGAGACAGTAAAAGTGCCTGCCCCCCAGCAGATGGCTGTCCTCATTTCCCCTCCAAATAAGGTCAGATGCAGAGAGAACATGGAGGCTTCCATGTAACTGAGAACACAGGTTGGTGGACATGTGTCCACACTCTGGCCCTTCACACAAGCTTGTCCCAGGCTGGGCACGGGGTGACTGCACCCTGTGAGGCCAAGTGAGGCTTTTCACAGGACAAAAGAGAGGATTCTGCCTCACAAGGTGGCCCCATCTCCAGCCCTGTAGAGGTTCGTCACAGTCCACCCATTTCTGAACTTGACCCAGCCCAGTGAAATCCATGGCTCTGCGCCCACATCCCTCCTGAGAGAGACGCCTTCCCGGCGCCCACATCTGAAACAGCACCCATCACTCCTTCTTCCCCCTAGCCAGCTCAATTTGCTCCGCATTCATCATCACCGACGTCACGTATATATTAATAGCTTTTTGTTGTTGGTCATCTGCCTGAGATCAGAAGCAAGAGTGGCGTCTAAACGACCCCCACTCGAATGGGACCTTCCATGATATCAAGAGTCTTATTTGCCTAGTTCACAGATTCATCAAAATGCCTTGCACAGCACCCAACACTTACTAGGCACTCGATAAATATTCACTGGGCACATAAAGAGATAAATTAATGAACTCTACCATTGATAAGCAGACAGTTACATCAAAACAAGAACATTAAAAAAAAAAGAACTTTGTGAAAGGCAATTTAGGTTAAAACAATTAATAGAAACAACACAAATGTCCCTCAATTGACGAGTGGGTAAACAAAGTGTGGTATATCCAGACAACGGAATATCATTCTGTCATAAAAAGGAACAGAGTCCTGCCACATGCTACAATGTGGATGAGCTTTGAAAACATGACGCCAAATGAAG
The DNA here is from genome assembly GCF_009761245.1 of Sapajus apella. Taxonomy (NCBI): domain Eukaryota; kingdom Metazoa; phylum Chordata; class Mammalia; order Primates; family Cebidae; genus Sapajus; species Sapajus apella. The sequence goes on from NW_022441371.1 coordinate 4,996, forward strand.
GAGGCCACTCACAACCGCCACATGTCATGTGGCTCCATGTCTGTGAAATGTCCAGAATAGACAAATCTAAAGAAACAGAAAGCGGATTAGCGGTGGCCACGGGCTGGGGGAAAGGAAAATGGGAGTGATTCCTAATGGACACAGGGTTCTCTTCAGAGGAGAAGAAAATGTTCTAAATTTGACCGCAGTGATGGTTGCACAACGCTGCTCATATCCTAAAAACCATTGAACAGTATACTACCAATGGGTGAGCTGCATGATACGTGAATTCTCTCTCAACACAGCTGCTACCAAAAGAGTCAAAAGAAAACTTTCAAGGCAGCTTGGCCACGGATCAACTTCTCCTCATTTGGAGGCCACTTATTGAGTATAATAAATTAGGCAACAGGGAAAGCCAGCACTGATTCTTTAAGTGCCCAGGGGTCAGTCATTGACCCCCCATCTTCAGCTGCTAACACAGCCTTGAGACAGGGATGCTGAGAAACCTCCTCAGTGTCGAACACCTACTCTACATGGGGGGCTACTCTACACCGGGGGACTACTCTTCACCGGGGGCTACTCTACACCGGGGGACTACTCTACACCGGGGGCTACTCTACACGGGGCTACTCTACACCGGGGGACTACTCTACA
>NW_022441372.1:0-5626 GCF_009761245.1 Sapajus apella
AGCAATTGGGTGGCAATAAATTAAGACAAGTGGTTGATGTATAAATAAAATCTCAGATTCCATGATGGGTGGCAGGGAGGTGGGAAGGTCAGACACACAGGTCCCCGCTGGCAACGCATTTCAGGTCCCGCGTGAGGAGGCGGAAGAGGTTGAAGGTGACAGAGGCCTCCAGGCAGCCAGGGGACTCCTGCAGGGGAGGAGGGGACGGGTCAGGAGCTGTCCAGGGTCTGGTCTCCCAGTGGCTCCCCAGACCCGAGTGTCTCCCTACCGGGTCACTCACCTTTTTCAAGGCCTCCTGGAGCCGGTGCAGCCAGTGGTGGAGGCGACCCCGGGGCCTGGGCCCTGCCGTGGGCTGAGGCTGGACCTGTGTGCAGAGGAGGGTGGTGTGTGAGGCAGAGCTGGGCCAGGACAGGGGAAGCTGCTGCTCAGAGCTCACAGACCTGGTGCCCGAGCCCCAAGTACTCACACATGCCCGGAGCTGGGAGAGGACGTGGTGCAGGGTGTGAAGGGGCTGGTCCAGGACGTCCCCCAGGGCTGTGTCATTGTCAGCAGTGGCCTCCAGAACCTCCAGCGTCAGGGCCAGCTCGGCCTCCAAGGCCACGGGGCGCTCCCTCACCTGAGAAGAGGTGAGAAAGAACACATGAGGGGAACAGGTAGGGGGGTGAGAACAGAGAGGAACCAGTGAAGGTGACAGGCACATGGGAGAGAGCACAGCCAGTGGGGTCAGGTGGGAGCAGAGGGAAGGGAGAGCAGGTGTGGGGAGAGGAGAGAGGGACAAGGGAGAAGGAGAAGGTGAGGGGGCCACTGCAGAGCCTGGGGAGCGGGGCTGGGAGGGCAGGGGTAGGCCTGACTCCCCCTCTCACCTGCAGCTGCCTCAGGTCCCAGGTCCTGGGGAAGAGGCGGGAGTGGCACCTGCAGTCCTTCAGCAGAAGTGACTGTTCCTAGACAGCAAGGGAACAGGTTAGCCCAGCAGGAGGGGTGGAGGTTAGACCACTCTAGGGGGATTGCAGGAGGGCTGACAACAGGATAGAGGAGGTGAACTGCTGGGAGGACGGTAGAGGACCCTGCACTGCTAGGAAACATGAATTAGCCCCCTGCAGCAGGAGCTTGAGATAGCCCACTGCAGGAAGGGAAGAGGCTACCCCAGTGAAGGAAGCTGAGAGGGAAAGCATGGTGACCCTTGGAGTTGGGGGTGGAGGCCAGCCCGAGGCAGGAGGGCAGGGGAAGACTCACTAAGGCATCTTTGGCCCTCTTAAAGGCCTGTAGCTCCTTTGGCGACAGGGATTTGAACTGGGCTATGTGGCAGCCCCTTGCATCCGGGAGGGCCCCGAGGGGCTTGGTGACAGGAACTGCTCCAGTGACGGTCAGCACTGCGGCCATCAGCACTGCGGCCATCAGCACCAGTACTGCCATGCAACCCCCGATCAGGCCTGTGTCACAGAAAGAAAGGGAGCTGAGGAGATGGTGCGGCTGCCCCCTGAGGGCAGGGCTGCAGGAGCTGCATCTCAGACAGAGATGTGGGGCTCACCTCGTTTCATTCCTGATCTCTGGTCTTCGTCAGCAGAAGGACCACTCTGAGGCTGTCACCCGGGGTCTCTCTGGGTCTTGTTTGGAGTCTCTGTTCTTTTCAGTCTCCTCTTCCAGATCTCAGCCTGTGTCTCGGCCTCGACTCTTTCTGTCAATTTCGAGCTCTGTCTGGGACGTGATTGCTGCCTGAGCTCCATGGGGCAGCTTTTATGCCAGGCAGAAGGGCAGCCCCAGCTGATGTAGGAAAAATGAAAACACAGCCTTTAGGTAAGAAACCGGCCACCAGGGGAGCCCCAGGCTGGGAAAGCCCAGAGCAGGGCGGGGCCTGTGAGCCAGGTGAGCCGCTGGAGGGAAAGAGAAACTGATGGAGACTCAGGGATCACCTACAGGAAAGTGTGTTCCCAAGAGGATTCTGCCTGCTCTGGTTTTGTTGTTGTTTAACACAGGGTCTTACCCTGTCACCAGAGTGCAATGGCATGATCATAGCTCACTGTAGCCTCAAACTCCTGGGCTCAAGCAATCTTCCTCATCCAGCCTATAAAGTGCTGGGAATCTGGGCCTGAGCCACCACTCCTGGCCAATATACACATATTTTGAGACAGGGTCTCACTGGGTCATGCAGGCTGGAGTGCAGTGACTCAGTGCAACCGCTGTCTCCTGGGTGTAAGCAATTCTCTTGCCTCAGTTTCCCAAGTAGCAGGGATTACAGGCACATGCCACCATTACCAGCTAAATTATTTATTTTTAGTAGAGACAGTGTTTCATCATATTGGACCATGCTGGTCTCAAACTCCTGACATTAACTGATCTGTCTGCCTCGGCCTCCCAAATTGCTGGGATTGCAGGTGTGATCCACCACTCCCAGAGGCCAACATTTCTTAATTGCCCAGGCAAGTAAAGGCTCAGGAATATGAGGCTCTGCTCAAGAATTGAGGTGTGACCAAGGACTTGGACACCACGTGGGTGCTGTTCTTCTTAGGGAACTGCAGGCAGTGATGAACAGCATGAGTCCTGGAGCTGAAGGGTCTAGGGTTCAATCCAGTTGTGACCCTCACTGTGTGACCTTGGCAAGGAGGGGTGCATTCAGCAACACAGATTGCTGATGCACAGATTTGGAGAAAAAATGAAAAACACAACTGTGTGTTTATGTGAGTGATCCTTTAATGGGACCCACTCATTAAGACCATACCAGGACCTCAGCTGGAGAGTTTAAAACGTGATCTCAACGTACACTACTCCTCCACAAGGCAAGTATACTAACCCATCCTACAGGTGAGGAAACACAGGCTCAGAAAGCAATTTGTCCTGCATTACACTGGAATTAACTGGCAGGGTGAGAACTGAAACTCAGGCCACCCGAGTCCCTGGCTCAGCCTCTGTTTTTGCTGTAAGGTGCCCCTCAGAACCATCCTACGGAAAACAACCAATGCAATCAAAACACTCTTTAATAACTGCAGTCAATTTAAACCAGGAGACAGAAGAGCAAATACACAGGAATTTCACAACTACAAACAACATAGGTCAGGGAATCTAAACAACTACAGTCAGGTAAGGATTCTTGGATTTCACTACCAAATCCCTCAGGGAATGGTACCCCCCAGATGCCGGATCCAAGAGTCACGGATTCACAGAATCCCAAAGCTGGCTGTGGGGCTACAAAACCAGGGTTGGGTCCCGGGTTTGGGGGTGTCCTGGTAACCACACAAGGAGGAACTGGTGCCGTGCCTGGGGTCAGCCACGGTTTCCAGAGCTCAAGTCTCTTCCTGCTACAGCGGCCCTTGGAGGATCGTACAATGCACCCCAAGGAAACATCGCTGCTTCCTGGGGAACGGCGCTCTCTTCCCTGGAGGAAGGACCCGCGCCTCTTGTATCCGAGACAGAGGATCCAAGTCAGGCCCAAGATGGCAGAGAAGTTCTCGTGCCTCAGTGCCTATTGGCTGCGAGCCTCGCCTGGTCGGGCCAATGGGCGAAAGGGGCCACTTTCGGCAGCCAATGGCGTGGAGGTTTCGGGGCTGGCGGAAGGGGCGGGGTCAGAGGCAAGGCCCCGAGTGCGCCGCCCGCCGGAGCTCCCACGTGAGCAGGCGCAGGAGGTTGAAGACCACGCGGGCTTCGCGGCACCGAGGCGAGTCCTGGAGCCCGGGAGGAGCGCAGCGGGGCTGAGCCAGGCTCTTCCCTCCCGAGGAGCCCCCTCTGGTCCCGCCGCTCCCAGCCCTGCTCAGTCCCGGCCTTGTCCGCCTCGCCCGCTCCTCCCTGCAGGCTAAGCCCGTCCCGCCGGCTGCACTCACAGCTCTCCGCGGCTTGTGACGCCTCCTCGGGGCCCCGGGGACCTTCCTGGAGGAGCCGGGCCGGGCCAGCTCGAGCTGGAGGGGGGACACGGGGCAAATGGAGAAGGCGAAGGACGGGGCCCCCCGCTCCCTCTGCATCTGCCGGTGGCCCCCCAGCTGCAGACCCGAGCCCGGCTTTGTGGACACCCAGAGGACCCGGCCCGGGTCTGGACGGGTTTTTCCGCTAAGCGGGACAGACTCGCAAAGCGCTGGGCTCGCGGAGGGCCTGAGGACGCAGAGAAGCCGGCGGGGGCGAGGGGCGGCGGGGCGCGGCGGTCACTCACACAGGCCGCCACGTCCCTCCCCGCGGCCGCCAGCAGCTCCAGGATCGGGCCGGCGCCGGGGAGCAGCTCCGGGCGGTGCAGGCGGCTGAGCACGGCCTGGGCGTCCGCGATGCCTCGGGCCACGTGTCGGAGCCAAGCGCAGGACTGCGGGGACGCGCGGGCGTTAGAGGGGGCCGCGATCGGGCCGTGCCTCCCCCGCCTCCCGTCCCGGGCCTCACCGACGGCCGCGGAGGATCCCTCCTGGGGTGGAAGGAGCAGTTGCGCGGTCCCCAGCTCAGCGCCTCTTCCTCCTGCGGGACAAGCGGCAGGTATCGCGTACGGATGGGCCCCCTCGCCAGGGCCCCTAACCGCTGTGCCGTCTGGGATTCCTGGACGTGGATAGGCCTTGGCCGGGTACCGTTGTGCGGGGCGTACACTGAACCACGAGCTCTCCGAGTGTGTGAACCGGGGCTGAATTGCACCCCGCGCTCCCCCAGCAAAGCCCTGCGCCCCGACTTGGAGCCGAGTCCGCCCGGCAGGGCGCCCTTCTGTGACTGACCCTGGGCCTGCGTTCGCGCTGCCGACGGGGCCTGCGGGGGTCTCGTGTTGGGAATTGTGGGCTGTGACATACGAGAGGCTCTAGGACGTAGGACCCCTCGGGACAGGGACGGACGTGTGGGAACCCGTCGGGGCCAGAGTCCCGGGGACGCAGGGCCTGGGCGGTCACTCACGTAGCGGTCCCTCAGCGCCTTGGCCGCCAACAGCGTCCGGGGCTCCAGCGAGCGGTAGTGCGAGAGCAGGCAGCGCCGGGGGGCCGCCGCACCCACCGTGCACAGGACCCACAGCCCCGCGGCCACCGCGGCCGCAACACTTGGCCGCATCTCTGCTCCTGCAGGAGGCCAGGGACGTCAGGGAGGCCAAAGAGAGGGGCCCACGCGTCCAGCCCCCGCCTTGGATCAGGCTCTCAAGGGGAGGCGATGCTCGGAGTGCGAAGGCGCAGCACACGCAGGGGAGAGACAGTTGGGCGGTCCCCTCCTCGCCTCGGTCTCTGCCCCCACTCCTTCCTGTAGTGCACCCTTTGTGCCTCGCGCTGTGGCAGGTGTTGCCGTCCGCTGGACCCTGGGAGGCGTCCAGAGCAGTCTCCACCTGGGCAACAGAGTTTCGACGGCCCATGCTGGCTTTTATGTGCAGGGCTGAGAAAGGGTTTGCAGCTGGGCTTCCCCGACCTGGGCAAGCTTTCAGAACGTCACTGCTGGCCGCAGGCCTTTGGGATCCCAGTCGGGTGTGAGGACTTCAACCGAAGGTTGGCCTGTGCCAGGGAGGGCTGGCCTCCAACACTCGGTTTCCAAATCGTCTCTGTCCCTGTTTCTACTGTCGGTTTCCTCTTGCTTTGCTTCATCCTGGTTGTCCTTATCTTTGTTCTGCCACCACAACCAGCCCTTGTGTAGTGTTGACTGCATCAGGCCCTCTTCTATGTAATTGACACAGACATATCATCTCATATATATATAT
>NW_022441373.1:0-5625 GCF_009761245.1 Sapajus apella
GCAGAGAGGAAGGATGGAAGGTGAGAGAGGCCCCTCCCAATCATCACCATCACGTGTGGCCCAAGGCCGCAGGGTGGAGCTGAGCAGGGAGTAAAACAGCCCACATGCCGACTCAGCTGAAGACACCTGGGGAATCATGGAATCAAGCCCTGTGCCCAATGCCTCCACTTTGTAGACGGGGGCTCGGGCTGCAGAGAGTGGGGGTCTGCTAGGAGCACAGCAAAACTGTGAGCTGGGGCTGACGCCCGGGCCTGGACACAGCAGGAGGTCTGGCCTCTCCCTCCCACCACTGGGACTAGGCACCTCCTACCTTGTTCTCCCCATACCAGGTGCTGTCCACGGCTGCATCCAGCTTGGAGTGACAGGTGGTCCCAATAGAGCACCAAAGTGTGCAGCAGACATTCTGCAAGGAGAGGGCACAAGCCACACCCTCACCCCACCCCACCCCCATGCCACCAGCCGCCCTGCCCCCACCCTGTCCCCAAGGACCCCCTGGACACCCTTCTATAAGGCGGGGGTCCACAGACCCCCAGACGTCCCTTCTGTGTCTGCTCCCACCTTCCTCTCCAGACCCTGTGGTGGTGTGGGGGACCCGGGGCTGCGCTGCTCACAGCACTCCCCAGCTGTCCACCCCTCTCCCGGCCCAGCCCTGCCTCTGGAAACACTCCCATTAGAAGATCACTCCAGGCAGTCTTCTCCAGGATAAACAGACCCTCCCCACAAGAGTTCCTTCCCCCCCCCACTTTTTCTTTTTTTTGAGACACAGTTTCACTCTTGTTGCCCAGGCTGGAATGCAATGGCGCATTCTCGGCTCACTGCAACCTCCGCCTCCTGGGTTCAAGCCATTCTCCTGTCTCAGCCTCCCAAGTAGCTGGGACTACAGGCATTTGCCACCATGTCCAGCTAATTTTTTGTATTTTTAGTAGAGACGGGGTTTCACCATGTTGGCCAGGATGGTCTTGATCTCTTGACCTCGTGATCCACCTGCTTCAGCCTCCCAAAGTGCTGGGATTACAGGCGTGAGCCACCACGCCTGGGCCTTTTCCCTCTTAAAAACCAGCCCCAGGGAGGCTAAGGGACTTGTCACAGTGGATCCGTGATTGACCCAGAATTCAGAGCCGGGTCTGTGGCTGTCCATCCTTGGCCTCTCCCACAGGCCTCTGACGTGTCACAGTATCATTTGGGGGCACAGCCCAGGCCAAGCGAGGTTCCTCCTAGGCTGGCATCCACTGGCTGGTGAGAGCTGCCCCCTGAGCCCTCCCACTGGGTCCCCACACCCTGGTACCCACCCCAGCCCACTCACATCCATGTTGTCGTGGAAGGCAGAGTAGGCCCCGTACTGGAGGCGGCACTGGTGGCTCACATCATAGAGGACGCTGGGCGGCACTGAGGGGAAGTCAATGATGTCCTTGGCTGGAGAATCATCCAGGCACAGGCCCCACCTGCGGCTAGAGATGGGACGGGAGCAAGGAGAGTGGGGCAGCCTGTGAGACCCATCGGAGAGGCCTCGGCTGGGCTGGGAGGGGAGGAGGGAGTGGCACAGAGCCCCACCACTGTAGGAGAACTCCAGCCCCTCGCTTGGCTCAGCCACCCTGCAGCCAGCAGCAGAGGCCCTCCCGCCCACGCTCATCTCACCTCCTGGGCACACCAGCTCAACAACCCCAGCCCCAGTGCCCGGCCTCTGTACACGCTGCCGCCTCCACCCCGCTCCTCTTGCCTTACCGCTGCAGCCTCCCCTCCAGATGCAGCGCCAGGGTCCTTCCCTCCAAAGCCTACTGGATCACCAAGCCCTCTTGTGGCCCTGCTCTCCAACCCTGCAGCCTGCATCCCTGAGCCCAGACCCTGGAGCCAGGCCCGACAAGGATCTGGAGAACATCACATCACAGTTGACACAACAGAGCCTCCGATGGCCCCACCCAGGCAGAGACCTCGGGTCATCTATGGAAGGACGAGGTCTGGAAAGCAGCCCTCCCCTGGGAGAGAGCCCAGGCAGCCGTGCCTGTCCCCCTGCAGGACTGGCCTCAGCCTCTATCACACCCTATCTACTCTCGCCTTCTTCCAGCCGCATTCCCTGGCAGCAGTGGCGGGGAACCGGGCAGACAAGAGCAGGCACAATCTATACCCACCAGACACTCCTGCTGCCGCGGTGTGGCGAAGATGAGGCTGCCCGCCTAGACACAACACCACGAGGTGGGGGCATGCAGGTGGTGGGCCCTGGGGAAGGCGGCCCAGGCCTAGCTGGCACCTGCTTCTGCCCCTGCCTCACTCTGCATGGCCCTCGGGCATGGCTATTGTGTCTGGGCCCAGTGTCCATCCTCCATCCTGCTGCACCTGCTGGACCTTAGGCTGGCACCATTACAGCTTAGCAGCAGGAGTGCCCTGGCATACTGACCGGCCCACCCCTCGACTCCTTGCTGTCCTGGAGAAACTGGAGGAAAGTTTGGGGACCTTCTGGGGGCAGCAGTTCTGGGGAGAATTGAGCCACACAGACAATCAGGGCTGAGATGACCCCGGCAGCCACGACTTGGGCAGAAGCAACAGAGGGAGGCAGGACCCACGGGACCTGGGGCCTCTAGCCAGGCAGGGGCGATGGGGAGGCACAAACCCTCCAGTCTCCCGTCTGGGAGGTCTCAGGGCAGGTGGTGCCAGGCCCGAGGGTCAGGATGAGCCACAGTCCTGGGTGGGCCAGGCAGAGACTGCACAGGGAAGAAAGCAGAGATGATAAATCCCAGAGTCCAGCAGGGAAAGGAGAAGGAAACACTACAGATGTGGAGAGGCTGGAAGAACATGAAAGAGTCAGGAACAGCCAGTACCGCCAAAGGCAGGTGTGGGGCAAGGCTGGGAGGGTGGCTCAGACCGTAGGACCCCAAAGCCCAGATTTCAGAGCAGGGGGCCTGGCAGCTGGGAGATCCAGGCTGGGTGGGCAGTCTGTGTGGTCTCCTAAGTCCCCTGGCCAGTGACAGGCCCCTGGCTGTGCCCAGAGCTGCGGAGAAGAAAGCCAAGGTGACCAAACTCCTACTGAGGACCCTGGAATCCTCCTGGAGTCACCCAGACTGCCCTGCTGGCTGGAAACAGATCCCTCTAACATGGGAGTGGGCAGAGGAGCAGCTGCTGCATGCAGTCCTAGTGCCCAAGATGACGACGTGCCAGGCTGGTCCTGGGCACCGGGTGCACACCTTCTTATTCGCTCCTCACAGCCTTGAGATGGCCACGTGCCAGGCTGGTCCCAGGCACCGGGGGCACACCCTCTCATTCGCTCCTCACAACCCCGAAATGGCCACGTGCCAGGCTGCCCCACACACCGGGTGCACACCCTCTCATTCGCTCCTCACAACCAAGATGACCACGTGCCAGGGTGGCCCCAGGCACCGGGTGCACACCCTCTCATTTGCTCCTCACAACCCCAAGATGGCCACGTGCCAGGCTGGTCCCGGGCACTGGGTGCGCACCCTCTCATTTGCTCCTCACAACATTCCAGGCAGACTGTACCATCATCTCTCCTCACACACTCAGGACTCATCCGTCACTTGCCCTGGGATACACACAAGAGGAACGTGATGGCCAGGATCTCAAGCCAAGTCCAGGCTGCCTGCACCAGGCTGTGTCTGCTCACTGGGCTGCCCCCAGGGCAGGGCTCCTCCCATTCAACCGTGAACCCGGCATCAAATACTTCACCCCAAATACAAGTTTAAAACCATGGCAGCCGAGGCCTGGCAGGGAGAAAGGAGTGTCCCAAGTGCTCCGGCAGCTTGGGGCTCCCTGAGTCTCCCTGGGCCTGCACCCAGGGCAGAGTGTCAGCAGAGAGTGATGGGGTCAGCTGGCCCTGGGCTCCTTCCTTCCTCTAGCATTCCATGGTTCGAGGACATAGGTGGGGGCTCACCCATCCTAGCTAAGGGGTCTTCTGACCCGGTGGCTGAGGGGTCCAATGCTCCTCACCCCAGCACCAACAGTCCAGGAGAAGTCAGGAGCACGAGGCGACCCTCACCGAATCCACTGCAGGAATCAGGCCAGGTGCTGTCTTGGGAGTCAGAAACCCACGTTTTTACTCTTTGACTGGCTGTAGATGCTTGTGGCCTTGGGCCTTCATATCCTCATCTACAAGAGGCCGATCCCAAGCTACAGAAGTATAAATAGCAGTGTCTTCTTGGGAAAAATCACCCAGGCGGCCGGCAGCCAGCCCTTTCTTCCTCTGACAGGCTCACGGCCAGGTCCTCTGCGCGGCCGACACACCCAGATCCCCAAGCCCGTCAGCCCTTCCTCTCCACGCCCCTCCTCTAGCTAATTATAGCAGGGCTGGGCAGTCCCACAAGAGGTCAGAGCAGACAGTATGTGACGCGGGTCAGAAGCCTCACTGTAACCTGGCGACAGCAAAGCGCTACCCACCACCAACAGGAGAGACCTGGGGGTCCACTCCTCTGCACCCCCGCCTCCGGGATCTGGTCATGGTGTCATTGGATGGGGGGTCCAACGTGACGTGAGCCAAAGAAAGATGTGCCAAGCTGAGCATGGTGGCATGCACCTGTAAAGCCTATAGTTCCAGCTACCCAAAAGGCTCAGGCAGGAAACTACCTTTAGCCCAGGACCTCAAGGATTCAGTGAGCTATGATCTCACCACTACACTCCAGCATAGGAGACAGAGTGAGCCCTCTATCTCTAAAAAGAAGAAAGGGAAAAACGTGTTATCCTTCGTGGGGTATAGAGAACACACAAAAGTAATTTTTAATTGTTCACGTATCAAAAGCAATAATGGGCTGGGCGCAGTGGCTCACACCTGTAATACCAGCACTTTGGGAGGCCAAAGTGGGAGGATCATGAGGTCAAGAGTTTGAGACCAGCCTGGGCAACATGCGAAACCACATCTCCACTAAAAATACAAAAAAATTAGCTGGGCATGGTGTCGGGCACCTGTAATCCCAGCCCAGCTACTTGGGAGGCTGAGGCAGAAGAATCGCTTGAACCCAGGAGGCAGAGGTTGCAGTGAGCCAAGATTGCCCATTGCACTCCAGCCTGGGTAACAAGAGTGAAACTCCGTCTCAAAACAAAAAAAGCAACAATGGTTCTCAGCCAGGGGTGATTTTGTATGCTTGGGAACAATGGCAATTCCTAGAGACATTTTTGTCACAACATGAAAAGTACAAGTGGCATCTAATGGGTAGAGACCAGATATGCTGTTAAACATAGGAAAGTACCCGCAAAGAATAATTATCAAGCCCCAAAACATCACTAGTGCAACTGTTTAAAAAGCATCTGAAAGGGCCTAGAGAAATTCTAGCAAATGTTCAACAATAGACATGTACAGTAATGTTCATTGCAGCATTTTTGTAAGAGCTAAGAACTGAAAACTCAAAAGTAAATCTGTAAGAGGATAAGTAAATCACAAGATATTATTTACCCAATGAAATTTCACAGCAGTGAAAATGAACAAACCATACCTATTCCCAGAAATATGAATGGATCACCAAGTGTGGTGGCTCACATCTGTAATCCCAGCACTTTGGAAGATCGGGGCAGGCCGATCACTTGAGGTCAGAAGTTCAAGACCAGCCTGGTCAAAATAGAATGCTCACCTCTACTAAAATTACCTAAATTAGCCGGGCATAGTGGTGCATGCCTATGATCCCAGCT
>NW_022441374.1:0-5623 GCF_009761245.1 Sapajus apella
TCCCCCAACACTCAGCCACACTGTTAAAGTAGGGGGCGGCTTTGGAGAAGCCAGAACACTGAACAACCTCCAAATCTCCCAAGTGCTCCTGGAGAAAAACACCTACTGTGCCACTAATGCCAGCTCATTAGCATCTCAGAGAAACATTTTTTTACATTACCTAGGTGCGTAGTCTAAAATCACACCTACGGTCCATCTCAAAGTAACATACAGCAATTTACACTCCACATAGCACTTTAATTTATATTATCTTTACTGCAATATTTATACTCGCTTGTGAAGTCACCAATTTCCTCAACTTAGAGGAGAAACTGACTCAGTTTATGTGAGTTGACCAAAGTCATTTATTTGACTTTGAACTTTTGAGGAAGCTCATCAGTTAAAGGCTGAGAGCCCCTAGCAAACTGATGAAGAGCAGAGGCCAGCTTCTAGAACAATGTTTCCCACTCCTGATTTTCAACAGCTTGGCTTTCAGAGTGAGGAGCACTGGCTTTCTCCGACATTTGGGAAAATTCCCTCTGATTTCCCCTGCACCTCCATGCTTCCTTTAAACCCTCTTCACTAACACTGGCCCCAGTTAAAGGAACGTCTGGCTGCTACTTCTACACCAAGAGTGCTGTCCACCTCTTCACCAAGGAAGCTTCTCCACCCATGTCAGCTCCTTCCACACAAGAGCTTATCAGATGAATCCCAGCACGCTAGCATCAAATGTTCACCAGGAGCATAGGCAGAGCTGCCCAGATTATCCTGGGTAACCCATTCCTTGTTTCAGAATCTTCCCAAGGGCCAGGGTTTGGAGACAGAAAAGTAAATAGAATTAGGGGGTAGGGGCAGGATAATCACTTGTGTGTGTCCATGTTACACAATCCTAGGTTTTTCAAAGGGAAAATTAAAGCACTGCTATCTTTAGTCTCACCATTTCTCCATCTTTTACTTCTCAGTTCCTGTTTCCCATCCAAAGACTTGGCCCTCATTCTCCTATGATGGAATGGGAAGTAGAGAAGAGAAAAACCCAGAATGGGTAAGGGAGAAGAGGCAGGAAAGAACCATCCGTCTTGCTGAGGAGCCACACAAAGCCATTCTGTGTGCAGCAGACTTTTCTAAAAAGGAGCACAAAGATGCAAACAAGATCAGGTGACTTTTAGAGCCTGCAATCCCAGCAACATCACTAGAGAGCATGAGGACCCCAGTTCATAATCAGCAGGCACAATGAGCATGGACCTACACACTCCAAAATGCTGAGTCCCAGAAACAAAGACTGCATTTAATGCTGCTATGTGTTTAGTTTGAGCAGTGAAGGGAAGAGGACAGAGAAATAAAGATATAAAGAATAAACCACAAAAGTGAAGCTTGTCCGTTTCTCAACCAGAATGTTGTTGGTATGGCTCCAGTGACTGGAGGAGCACTAGGGTCCTGGGTCTCGTGTCAATACAATAAACATGGACACACGTGGAGTGGTTTTAAGGAGAAAAAAGTTTAATAGGCAAGATAAGAGCAAGGAAGAAGAAAACAGTTCCCCTGTACAGAGGCAGAGGGAGGGGGATTCAAAGAGAAAACCCTCTGTGGGGCAGAGAAGTGGTTGCTTATATTGGGATACTGCAGGAGACGGTGTCTGGTTTGCATAGGACTGAGGGGATTGGTTTGAACATATGTCATTTATGTAGCCCGTGGAAAAACTTGGCCCTCCCATAGCCCTTTAACATACAAATGTGAGTCACCATGTTCTGAATACTTGGTGTTATCTGGACATGGACATGACATTTGGTACACTCCGGTAACAAGATGGTGGCAATCACCATATTGAGTGAGCCCAGTTTCAAATGGCCAGCATTTGCATCTCAAAGCTTGCCGGCCTGGCCCTTCAAGCCATCTTTTCTCTTATGCAAGAGATGGTTTGGGGGTTGTTTCTTATAGGACAATTTCCACTGACGATCTTTACCCTTATTATCTGCTTAAAATAATTTAATAGCTCCTGTATCATTTCCCCTCTCAAGAGAAGTGAATCTAACTGCTGTCATGGGGTGTTTCATGATGATTCTGGCTCCTTTCTGCTGAAAAGGGGTGCCATGTGAGGGAACAGCAGTTGAACCTTCTCCTGAGGTTAGTCTAAGGGTTCTTGGCAGAATGGCATGTCCATGTGTGGCTCTGCTCACAGCGTCACTTGGTATTTGATTGCTTCTAGGTGAAAAAACAAATTTTATAAAAAGGTTTAAAATACAGGTTAGAATAGGAGCATTAGATTATCATCGTTTGTGGGAGTCTTGGAGACCATAACGGAGTTAGGTACCTGCTACACCAATGGATTGCAGTACCGACTTGCCTTCACTAGATGTCGCTGTACATTACCAGAAAAGTGAATAAAGTAACTTTCCAGAGACAAGCATACATTTCCCCCTTGACTTGCCATTAGAGAGTAACTTTAGACTTAGACCATTTTTAGCACTTGCAATATTATTGGCAGAAATATGCTACTGGGTGGCTAAAATAACGTTAGCGTAATTTTGACAAGTCCTTTAATTTTTTTTCATGACTTTCACAGACCCTCTTACAACAAAGTTTCTCACTTGTCCTAAACATTTCTCCTTTAAACAGCCAGTCATTTCCTTTTAGGAAAAGCATTTCATACAAAATCCTTTTTTATGTAAAAGACATTTCTTTATAAGCTTTTTGTAGCTTAGAATGCATTATATTACCAACTTTTAGTAAAAAGTCCCATTAAACTTCATGATAGTACAACTTATGCTTCTTATCCATAACTATCATTCCGGCTGTAAGCAAAACAACCTTAACTAAATTTTTCCTCCAACAGTTACTCCTGCTTAAGGATGATAGTTAGGCAAACTATTACAGCAATTAGAATTTTACAACCACAATTCCACATTGTGGGTGCCACAGTGTTTAGTTCTATGGCAAATAGTACTGTGCCTATAACAATTTCCACACGAGTGACATAGTTAAAAATGTTTAAAACTTTGCTTGCCAAGATACACCATTTCCCTTTAGTGATGTACCAAGTTACAAATGCAATACCATGTACAATTAAAGTTTCCCTGAAAATATATCTTAAAAAAAGAATTCTATTTGGTGGCAAGTTTTGAGAGGAAAGGGCAGAAATGACAAAAGTTATTTGTCGAGGTAAGG
Source organism: Sapajus apella (assembly GCF_009761245.1). Lineage (NCBI taxonomy): Eukaryota > Metazoa > Chordata > Mammalia > Primates > Cebidae > Sapajus > Sapajus apella. The sequence goes on from NW_022441374.1 coordinate 3,142, forward strand.
GTGGAACTGGGTGAGATGAGTAGCCCTCATTTCTCTTTGATTTTTAGTTTAGGATTTTCTATTTCTCTACACTGATACTCAGTTTGTTCCTCTGGGTTGTCAGGGGTTGCTCCCTCAGCTCTTCAGGCTTTGACTCGAGTGTGATGTATCCAGGAATTGATTCCTGTAACTTTCACTGGTGAGACGGTTGAATGAACAGTGTAGGGCCCTTCCCAGCTTGGCTTTGGGAAGGAGAGAGAGAAGAGTTTTTACTAATACTAAATTTCCTGGGTTAAATAAAGGTGGTTTTATTTTGGGAGGTTGGTCTTTTGCTAGTTGCACTTCTTGTTGGAAGTGAGCTAGAGAGGTTACATTCTTAATTTAGAGGATATCTGCCTGAAAACAATGTCTGAGCACATTGACAAGTTTTATCCTTTCCCAAGTGAAAATATTGGTGAAAGATTAGTGAAACCTTTATTGGCTGCAGGCTGGTAAATACAGTTTGCCATTCTTACTGTAGCCATCCTGAGGGCTGAACAGTATGACCGTGAGAAGTAGCCTATTCTATTTTTGCAGGGAAATACTGAGGTTTAATTTCTTTTATAGAGCCTTTTTAGATTAGAAGGGGCTTGAAATGTGTAATGCCTTGAAGCTTTCATTATCTTTGACTTGGCTGTCTGGTTAGCTATTTCCTTCACCTACCTTATTCTTACTACTTTTGATGTTCCTTAGAACACATCCCAGCTCTTTGTGGAAAAAAAAAGTGAGGGTAATAATCTGATAATTTCCAGGTGATATTTTATAGGAGATTCATTAGTGATAAGAAAAGCCTCTACATTTAAATGGCAGCATGAATGTGGAAAACCAGGAAATCATACTTGGAGTCAGTATTTGTATTAGCTACATTTCCCTTTGTTAAGTGCTCTTGTAAAAGCTATTAGCTCAGCTAATTGAGAGCATGTATTTGGCAGACTGACTACTGCTTATTCTGCCTTATGTACTTCTTGCTTTACCAGCTGTTTGCTAGCTAAGAGGACAGTGATCTTGCCACATTATGTGGGCTGTAAACAGTTGAATTATTTCCTAGGGTTAACTTGGAGGCTTTTTTGACTAGTAGGGCTGTAATGACAATGGCTTGGAAGCATGTGTAAATAGACTCTCCTAAAGAAAACTAAGTTGAGAAAAATATTGAATTAGTTTTTCCTGAGATACCCCTTATGATTGTGCTATGGGAAGAGGGGAGGCTTGGATTATAGAGGAGAAATGAGAGAGACTGGCTCTAGTGTTTAGAAGGAGGTTTTCTTTTCTTCCTTTAATTTCCAGAATCATCTGGGGGCTCCTTGCTCTAATGGCGGTTTGAGCCACTGGAGCCAAGTTTGGCACCCCAGGAAGCATCAGTCCTGCTGGACCATCTCTGAGGCTAGTCCTGAACCCATGGACCACCTCTGGAGACAGTCCCACTTCCCGTGTTTATTTTTTGTTATTTGTTATTTTTATTTTTTGCCACAGCCTGGACAAGGTCAAAGTTTCTTCATCTTTTTGCCTGATCATTCTTTCTTAAAATGCCCTGGCCTGCCACACCAATAGGAACTAGTGGATGCAACCTGGGGATTCTGGACTTTATAAGCCTGCAAAGCTGCTGCTAGAGCCTCTGTCCTTCTCCTGTGCTTGCTTTCCTTTGAGCCTCCTCCTGGTCCCTATAATAAAAGACCAAAGTGGCCACCTTCGAGGTGGTCTCTAGGATGCTACCTGGTCCCATAGTTTCCTTCTAATATCAGGAGCTGCCTGTGTAATACAACTGTCCTTCAGGATAACCTGCTCATCATCTGAATTAGCGAATAAGGAGGTGTTCTTTATTAGTGCCTCTCTTAACCTTTCCAGAAAGGCTACAGGATTCTTACCTGGCTTTTAGTTCACTATAGAATTTAGAGTACTTCAGAGGTTTGGCCCTGGTTTTCCATAGGCGTTCTAAAAATGCATATTTAAAAGTGCTTTCTTTCCATTTACTTCCTGGGCTATTGAGTTTCCAGTAGGGTTATTTACCAGAACTGCTTCCCTCCCTATTGGGAATGGTGTTTTTGCTGTTTCTTCACTGTCCCTAACTGCTTTATTGCCTTTTGGTGTATTATAGGAGGCATATTGCTCATCTCCAAAATTATCTGCTGCTTGCAGAACTATTAGCCGGTTTTTTTTTTTTTTTTTTAAAGCTGCGGTGAGGTTGTGGTTTGGGAGCAGCCTAACATTCCATGTGAGGTTAAACACCTGAGTTAAAGTTTGACAAGTTTCCATATACACCTATTGGTTTTTAGAAAATTAGCCTAAGTTTTCCTTTATTCGCCCAAGGTTCTGTAAAGAGAAGGGAACTTGAGGGGGCCTTAACTAAGGAGAATCCTCAGATGCTTCCCCTGAAAGTGCTTTAATTTTGGGAAACTTTCTGGACCTGCCTCATACAATCACTAAAAGAGTTGATCTTACAATGCTTGCAAAGGTTTAGTATGGTGAG
>NW_022441375.1:2049-3956 GCF_009761245.1 Sapajus apella
GTCTGTGTGTGTATATGTGTGTATGTGTCTGTGTGTCTATGTGTCTGCGTGTCTGTGTGTGCATATGTGTGTCTCCGTGTGTATATGTGTCTGTGTTTGTGTGCCTCTGTGTGTGTCTGTGTGTGTGTATCTGTGAACGGAATCTTACCTGCAAACAGGGTCTTTGCAGATAGGATTAGGTCAGGGCTGAAATAAACGCATCCTGGGTGAATGTGAGCCCACAATCCCATGGGGATATTTTTACGGCCGAGGACGGTGGCTCACGCCTGGAATCCCAGCACTTTGGGAGGCCGAGGCGGGCGGATCGCGAGGTCAGGAGTTCGAGTCCAGCCTGGCCGACATAGTGAAACCGTCCCACCCCCATTTCTAGTAAAAACACCAAAACTAGCCACGCATGGTGACAGGCACCTGTCATCCCAGCTACTCGGGAGGCTGAGGCGGGAGAATCGCTTGAACCCGGGACGCAGAGGTTGCGGTGAGCTGAGATCGTGCCACTGCACTCCTGCCTGGGTGACAGGGTAAGACTCCATCTCAAAAAAAAAAAAAAAGAATTTTTTATAAGAGATAGGAAAGAACACAGAGGAGATGAAGGCAGAGGCTGGGGTGATGGGGCCACAAGCCCAGGCATGCTGGCGGCCCCAGGAGCTGGGAGACGCAGGGAGGACCCTCCTTAGAGTCTGGAGCAAGCAAACCCGTGCCCAGTCCTTGATTTGGGACTTTTGGCCTCCAGAACTATGAGACTAACTACCTGTTGATCTCACCTGCCCAGCATATGATACGTTATTAATGCACCCCAGGAAACCTCTACGGTTTAACTTTCAGAGTCACCAAGCCTCCGCTTCCAGGAGGGGGTTTGCGGCACAGGAATGTGCCAAGATCATACATCACTGTGCGGTCGTCCCGCACCCAAAGTCCCCGCAGGTCCTGGCTCAAAAACTGACCCCTTTACAGAGGGAGAAACGGAGCTAACGTGAGTGATCGCTGTCACACCACGGGCAGAATCCGGCACTTTTTTTTTTTCTTTCTGTGGGTCTTTTTGTTATCATGGTTACTATTGTTTTTGAGACAGCCTCGCTCTGCGGCCCAGGCTGGAGTGCCGTGGCGCGATCTCGGCTCACTGCGACCTCCGCCTCCCGGGTTCAAGCGATCCTCCCTCCTCAGCCTCCCCAGTAGCTGGGATGACAGGCACCTGCCACCACGCCCGGCTAATTTTTGTATCTTTAGTAGACACAGGGTTTCGCCCTCTTGGCCAGGCTGGTCTCGAACTCCTGGCCTCACGTGATCCGTCCGTCTCAGCGTCCCAAGTATGAGTCTTATCTTCCAACTAACTTCATTTTAAAATTTCCCTGCTCTGTACGCTTTCCTGTTTATCCGTCTTGCTATCAAACTGAAGAATCAACCACCCAGGACACACCTCCCCTTCACTGAATTCTGACTAAATGTATTGGAAAAACCCTTCCTGGTACGCTCAGCCACAAACCTTAAGGCGCCTAGGCCAAGGCAAAAACGAACCCACAGCAGGAAAACTCAGGGGTTCAGGTGGCCCCGGGTTACCTGGTGTGGAAGATTTCAGAGACGGAGTCTCTGCCTCCTGAGCTGCCTAGCTGATAACATTTCAAGGTCACCCAGCATCCTGGGTGAACAAACCTCTCTGTTTATCTCCCGTGAAGAATCTAGGTGGTTTTTCAGGCTGGGTGAGCAAGCTCATGCCTGTAATCCCTGCACTTTTTTTTCCCCCTTTTTTTTTCGGTTTTGGAGACGGACTCTCGCTCTGTCGCCCAGGCTGGAGTGCAATGGCGTGATCTCGGCTCACTGCAACCTCCACCTGCCGGGTTAAGGCAATTCTCCTGCCTCAGCCTCCCGAGGAGCTGGGAGTACAGGGGTGAACCGTGCCCGGCTAATTTTTT
>NW_022441375.1:4056-4396 GCF_009761245.1 Sapajus apella
GGGAGTACAGGGGTGAACCGTGCCCGGCTAATTTTTTGTATTTTTGGTAGAGACGGGGTTTCACCAGGTTGGCCAGGCTGGTCCCGAACTCCTGACCTCGTGATCCACCCGCCTCGGCCTCCCAAAGTGCTGGGATCACAGGCGTGAGCCACGGCGCCCGGCCAGTTTATCCTTTTTTGAGATGGTGTCTCTGTCGCCCAGGCTGCAGTGCAGTGTCCAGATCTCAGCTCACTGCAACCTCCACCTGCCGGGTTCAAGAGATTCTCCTGCCTCGGCCTCCCGAGTAGCTGACATTGATTACAGGTGCCCACCACCATGCCCAGGTATTTTTTTTTTTTTT
>NW_022441375.1:4496-5621 GCF_009761245.1 Sapajus apella
TTGGCCACGCTGGTCTTGAACTCCTGACCTTGTGATCCACCTGCCTTGGCCTCCCCAAGTTCTAATCCCAGCACTTTGGGAGGCTGAGGCAGGTGGATCACGTGAGGTCAGGAGTTTGAGACCAGCCTGGCCAAGAAGGTGAAGCCCCGTCCCTACCAAAAACACAAAAATTACCCGGGCATGGTGGTAGGTGCCTGTAGTCCCAGCCACACGAAAGGCTGAGGCAGGAGAATCGCTTGAACCCGGGAGGCGGAGGTTGCAGTGAGCCGAGATCTCACCAGTGCACTCCAGCCTGGGCCGCAGAGCGAGACTCCATCTCAAAAAATAAATAAATAAAACTAACTAAATAAATAAATAAATATAGGCTGGGCGCAGTGGCTGACGCCCGTAATCCCATCATTTCGGGAGGCCGGGGCGGGCAGATCACCTGAGGTCAGGAGTTCGAGACCGGCCTGACCAACATGGTGAAACCCCGTCTCTACCAAAAACACAAAAATTAGCCGGGCGTGGTGGCGGGCACCTGTCATCCCGGCTACTCGGGAGGTTGAGGCAGGAGAATGGCTTGAACCCGGGGGGGCGGAGGTTGCAGTGAGCTGAGATCTCACCACTGCACTCCAGCCTGAGCCACAGAGTAAGACTCCATCTCAAAAAAAAAAAAGAAAATTAATTATGTAGGTGATTTTTGAGCATGACTTAGCTCTCCCTTAGCAAGAAGGTTGGGGAAACGGGCTTGTGGTTTTGGTGAGGGCTGAGGGTTACACAAAACAAATACTGAGAGTTTCAGAGTCTGAAGCTTCACACCTTTGATTTCCGTCATTCCCAGATTGCAGGCGGCTCCGAAGAGCCACCTGAGCCCCTGTGTCGGGATGCGCTTCCTGAGAGCATTCACCTGTAAAAGAAGGTCAGGCTGGTCCCAGAGTATTCGCTGGCGTTCCACGTGATTTGCACGACTTCTAAATTGAAGTAGATTATCTGAACCTGTATTCCTTCTGGACACAAAGAGACACGTGAAGTTCGCTGTGCGGCCGCCCTAAAGACACGTAGAAACTTACAGAAGGAAGCCATGACGTTCATGCTAACAATGAGACGCTGATTTAAAAATGACAGAGGACTGGCCACACCTGT
>NW_022441376.1:0-5621 GCF_009761245.1 Sapajus apella
GTCAATAATTTATAATCTGAGAAAAGGAAATGGTAAACCACATTTTAATTATGTAGGTTCATCATGACACATTACTTCTGTGACATTTTAAAATGTGTTCACACAATAATTAATACAGACAAGAAGGTTGTAATAAATCATAACCAGATACATTATACCAGCACAATTTTCTCTCAGTGTATTTCTTCCTAGCCTACTGGACATTTGTAAGAATATTCCTGGGGTCAGGTATATTCATACTCATTCATTTACCAAGCTGTACAAGTCTTTTTAAATATATTACTTTAATATGTTAACAGTGAGAGAACAAGTTAGTCAGTAAACAAATAAATGGCTGAAAATCTTACTGTGCATTCATGGATTTCATATTTGCTTCCAGGTTGCAATGCATGGAAAGGTAGAGAGTAACTTAGAATTAAAACCTGTTAAATTCAGGAATATGCTGGATAATTTTAAGAGTTGGAACAGCTATAAAGCTGTAAAACCATGTTTCATTTGGGAAAAATAAAAGTTCCTAATAAGAGCATTAAAAATGTGAAGATGAATTTCTATCACTTGTGTTTTGACAGATCTTAAATCCATTACTGTCAATGTGCTTTCTTTTGGCAACAGTTCTAGTGATGAATCTAGGTTTAAACACATAAGACATGCTCGACCCTTTGACATTGTGGTCATCATGTTTCTTTACCAAGTTGGACACTTGAAAAGAAATGCTATTTAACCAGTTGTCTATGTTTAAAAAAAAAAAAAAAAAAATAATAAAAAAAAATGCTCTTTAAAAAGGACTCCCACATGCATTAGCATACATTAGCATATCTGATCATCTAAAGACAATTTATTTTGGACAGATATTATCCCAATTTATAGTTGAAGATACTAATATCAGAGAGGTTTGGATTTGCCCAAGGTCACAAAGTTTCAATTCTGAAAAGCTTCCAATACCATGTTTAGCTTTTATACCACCATACAACTGCTACAATGGAGCAAATGCACTTTGTTTACACGGTATCACTAAGCCATGGAGCAGTTTCTCACATCTAGTAGTTTAATGAATCTTTTGTAAATGAATGACCAGAGAAATCATTGAATGTCTGAGTCACTGTTGGGTTCGGTAAGAGAGGTGATTTAGCTACCCTTTGGCAGGAAATGAATCCTTGCAGCTCATTACAGTGACAGCTACAGCTCTAGAGATCTCATAAATTTTGAAGATTCCTAAAACATAAACGCCTGAACTCCCAGTTGTAAGATTTATTTAGAAATTTCCACCTCTTCTATGTGAGTCAAGTTAAGTTGGATATAACTATGAGATGTTTCGCTTAAGCCTCATGGTAACCCCAAGGCAAACACTTATACTAGATACAAAATAGAGAAAAAAAAATTACTCAAAGCATACTACTACAGAAAATTACATAATTACAAAGAAAGACTGCAAGAAGGAAAGAAAGGAACAATCTATGAAATATCCAGACAACAATAAATAAAATATCTATAGTAAATCTTTACCGATCAATAATTAATTTAAATGTAAATGGCCTAAAATTGATAAAATATACAGAGCAGCTACATAAATTTAAAACAGGCCCAACTGCATGCTGCCTAAAAGAGGCTCATTTCGCTTGTAAAGAATCACAGAGACTGAAAATGAAATGATGAAAATAGATATCCCATACAAATGGAAATCAAAATAAAGAGGGAGCAGCTGTTTACCAGATAAAATAGCCTTTATATTCAAAAGTGTAAAAAGAGAAAACACAACAATTCCCATACAAATGGAAACCAAAATAGAGCAGGAGTAGCTATTTATCAGATAAAATAGCCTTTATATTCAAAACTGTAAAAAAAGAAAATATAACAATTACAAATACATATGCACCACCCAACATCAGAGCACCTAAATGTATAAAGCAAATATTAACAGATATGAAGGGAGAGATAGACAGCAATCCAATAATTGAAGGAGATTTCAATACCACACTTTCAGCAATAGGAAGATGATCCAGGAGAAAATTAATAAGAAAATGTTGGACTTCACCTATACTTTTTTGTTCACCTATACTTTCAATCAAAAGGGCCTAAGAGATATATGTCGAACATTCACAGGATGCATATTCTCCTCAAGCCCACATGAAATATTCTCCAGCATAGATCATATGTTAGATCACAAAACAAGATTAACAAATTTAAGATTAAAAATATATCCAAATCTTTTCTGATTATAATGGTATAAAAGTAGAAATTAATAACAGGAAAAAAAGACCTGGAATATTCTCAAATATAAGAAATCAAAAACCATGCATCTGAACAGCCAATGTGCCAAAAAAAAAAAGAAAAAGAAATTACAAGAAAAATTTATAAATATATAGAGATAAAAATGGAAACAAAGCATACCAAAACTTAGGGACACAGCAGAAGCAGCTGTAAAAGCAAAGTTTATAGCAATAAACATGTACATCTAAAAGAACAAAGATCACAAATAAACGCCTCAACATTACACCAAAAGAAACTAGAAAAAGAAGAACAATCTAAGTCCAAACGTAGCAGAAGGCAGGCAACAATAAGGATCAGCGCAGAAATATCAAATGAGAATAGAAAAAGTATAGGAAAAATATCAATAAAATAAAGAAGTGTCTTTTTTTTTCCCTGCAAAAATAAACAAAAGTGAAAAATCCTTAGCTACACCAACTAAGGCAGACAGAAGATTCAAATAAATGAAATCACAGGTCAGGCACTGTGGCTCACGCCTGTAATCCCAGCCCTTTGGGAGGCAGAGGTGGGCCATAATGAGGTCAGGAGATCAAGACCATCCTGGCTAACATGGCGAAACCCCACCACTACTAAAAATAAAAGTTAGCCAGGTGTAGTGGCACACCCCTGTAGTTCCAGCTACTCAGGATGGTGAGGCAGGAGAATTGCCTCAACCTGGTAGGTGGAGGTTGCAGTGAGCCAAGATGGCACCACTGTACTCCAACTTGGGCAACAAAACGAGACTCTGTCTCAGAAAAAAAAAAAAGGAAAGAAATCACAGATTAGAGAGGAGACCTTACAACAGATACCTCAGAAATGAAAAGGATCATAAGGGACTATTATAAACAGTCGTATGCCAACATTAAATAACCCAGAGAAAATACATAAGTTTCTAGCAACACACAACCTAGTAAAATCGAATCAAGAAGAAATAAAAAGGTTCAACAAACCATTAACAAACAAAGTTGAGGTAGCAACAATTTACTGATTAGGAGATTCCCTTCCCCATTGCTTGTTTTTGTCAGGGTTGTCAAAGATCAGATGGTTGTAGATGTGTGGTGTTATTTCTGAGGCCTCACTTCTCCATGAGTCGGTGGGTCTATTCTGGCAAGAGTACCATGCTGTTTTGGTTACTGTAGCCTTGCAGCACAGTGTCAAGTCAGGTAGCATGATGCCTCCAGCTTTGTTCTTTTTGCTTAAGATTATCTTGACTATACAGGATCTTCTTTGATTCTATATGAAATTTAAAATAGTTTCTTTTTTCTAATTCTGTGAAAAATATCTATGGTGGTTTGATGGGAATAGCATTGAATCCAAAAATTACTTTGAGAAGTATGGCATTTTTATGATATTGATTTCTCCTATCCATGAGGATAGAATGTTTTTTTGTTGGTGTCCTCTCTTATTTCCTTGAGCAGCCATTTGTAGTTGTCCTTGAAGAGGTCCTTCACATCCCTAGTGAGCTGTATTCCTAGGTATTCTCTTTGTAGCAATTATGAATGGGCATTCATTCAAGATTTGGCTCTCTGCTTGCCTATCATTGGTATAAAGGAAAGCTTGTGATTTTTGTACATTGATTTTTTATCCTGAGACTTTGCTCAAGTTGTTTATCAGATCAAGAAGTTTTGGGGCTGAGACAATGGGGTTTTCAAAACATAAAATCATGTCATCTGCAAACAGAGACAACTTGACTTCCTCTCTTCCTATTTAAATACGCTTTATTTCTTTCTCTTCCCTGATTGCCCTGGACAGAACTTCCAATACTACATTGAATAGGAGTGGTAAGAGAGGGCATCCTTGTCTTGTACCAGTTTTCAAAAGAAATGCTTCCAGCTTTTGCCCATTCAATATGATTTTGGCTGTAGGTTTGTCATAAATATCTCTTATTATTTTGAGATATGTTCCATGCAAAGACACACAAAAGCTTTAAACCAAGGGATGGAGGAAAATTTACAAAGCAAATACAAAGCCAAAAAAAAAAAAAAAGTAAGGGTTGCAATTCCTAGTCTCTGACAAAACAGACTTTAAACACAGATCAAAAAGACAAAGAAGGGCATTACATAATGCTAAAGGAAACAATTCAACAAGAATAGCTAAGTATTCTGAATATATTTGCACCCAAAACAGAAGTACCTAGTTTCATAAAACAAGTCCTTGAGCCTAAACCTACACACACACTTAGGCTCCCATACAACAACAGTGGGAGAATTCAACACCCCACTGTCAAGATTAGACAGATCAAGGAGACAGAAAATTAACAAGGATATTCAGGACTAAACACAGCTCTGGATCACGTGGACCTAGCAAACGTCAACAGAACTCTCTACTCCAAATCAACAGAATATATATTCTTCTCAGTGCCAACATGACACTTATTCTAAGATCAACCACATAATTGAATTAAACCACTCCTCAGCAAATGCAAAAGAACTGAAATCATAACAAACAGTCTCTCAGACCACAGTGCCATCAAATTAGAACTAGGATTAAGAAACTCACTCAAAACCACACAATTTCATGGAAATTGAACAACTTCTTCCAGAGTGACTCCTGGGTAAATGATGAAATTAAGGCAGAAATAAAGAAGTTCTTTTAAACCAACAAGAACAAAGAGACAACATATCAGAATCTCTGGGATACAGCTAAAGTAGTGTTAAGAGGAAAATTTATAGCACTGAATGCCCACATAAGAAAGTTAGAAAGATCTCAAATCGACAACTTAACATCACAACTAAGAGAACTAGAGAGGCAAGAGCAAACTAATCCAAAAGCTAGCGGAGACAAGAAATAACAAAGATCAGACAAGAATTGAAGGAGATAGAGACATAAAAAGACTCCAAAAATATCAATGAATCCAGGAGCTCGTTTTTTGAAAAAATTAACAAAATAGATAAACCCTAGCTACACTAATAAAGAAGAAAAGAGAGGAGAATCAAACAGACACAGTAAAAAGTTATTAAAAGAGATATCACCACTGACTCCACAGAAATACAAACTCAGAGAATACTATATTACCTCTATGCCAATAAACTAGAAAGTATAGAAGAAATGGATAAATTCCTAGACACATACACCCTCCCAAGAATAAACCAGGAAAAAGTCAAATCGCTGAATAGACTAATAACAAGTTCTGAAATTGAGACAGTAATTAATAGCCTACCAACCAAAAAAAAAAAAACCTAGGACCAGAGAGATTCACAGACCAATTCAACCAGAGGTAGAAAGAGGAGCCTGTACCATTCCTTTGAAACTGAAAAGGAGGGACTTCTTTCTAACTCATTCTATGAGGCCAACATCATCCTGATACCAAAACGTGTCAGACACATGACAAAAAATACAAAACTTCAGGACAATATCCCTGATGAACATCAATGTGA
>NW_022441377.1:0-1738 GCF_009761245.1 Sapajus apella
TTGTGTTCTTTCACCTTAGGTAGTTGCATCTATGTTTAGATTCAGCGAGTTAGAAAAATGTTTCTTCTAAAATCTGCGTTTGGATATTCCAGAGTGACTGAGACTAAAGTCTGTAATGAGACTTATCTTGCTCTAAAGCAAAAACGCAGCTATCTAGCAGAATGGTTGTCAAGTGGTAAAATCATCTTATGTAGTTAAATTGATGGGTGTGTGCAGAGTCTATGAAATCTTTTCTTTGGGGAATCTGGAGAAAGATATTTCCAGCCTTACCCTGGCATCTGAGCCCTAGCAGTAAGACTGCGTTTAAAACACAGGAGAAATGTCGAGTTCAAACTGCTCTGCTTTGTGTTCGTTCACCTTAGGAAGTTGCATCTATGTTTAGATTCAGTGAGATAGAAACACGTTTCTTCTAAAAGCTGCGTTTGGATGTTCCAGAATGACTGAGACTAAAGGCCGTAATGAGAAATATCTTGCTCTAAAACAAAAACGCAGCTATCTAGCAGAATGGTTGTCAAGCTGTACAATCTTCTTACAGAGTTAAACTGACGTGTGTGTGCAATAGTTCAGAAATCCTTTCATTGGAGAATCTGGAAACAGATATTTCCAGCCATAAACAGGCTTATAAGAACTAGCAGTAAGACTGCGTTTAAAACACAGGAGAAACGTTTAGTTGGAAGTGCTCTGCTTTGTGTTGGTTCACCTTAGGAAGTTGCATCTATGTTTAGATTCAGCGAGTTTGAAACACCTTTTTTCTAAAAGCAGCGTTTGGAAATTCCAGGGTGAAAGAGCCTGCAGGCCGTAATCAGAAACATCTTACTCGAAACAAAAACGCAGCAATCTAGCAGAATGGTTGTAAAGTTGTAATATCATCTTAGGGAGTTAAATTGATGGGTGTGTGCAGAGGTTCTGAAATCTTTTCTTCCGGTAATCTGGAAACAGATATTTCCAGCCTTACACAGGCTTTTAAGACCTAGCAGTAAGTCTGCGTTTAAAACACAGGATAAACGTCAAGTTCAAACTGTTCTACTTTGTGTTCTTTCACCTTAGGAAATTGCATCTATGTTTAGATTTAGCGAGTTAGAAACACGTTTCTTCTAAAAGCTGCGTTTAGATGTTCCAGAATGACTGAGACAAAAGGCGGTAATGAGAAATATCTTGCTCTAAAACAAAAACGCAGCTATCTAGCAGAATGGTTGTCAAGCTGTGCAATCAACATACAGAGTTAAACTGATGTGTGTTTGCAGCAGTTCAGAAATCCTTTGCTTCGAGAATCTGGAGACAGATATTTCCAGCCATATACAGGCATATGAGAACTAACAGTAAGACTGCGTTTAAAACACTGGAGAAGCGTCTATTTCAGACTTCTCTGGTTTGTGTTCGTTCAACTGCGCAAGTTGTATCTATGTTTAGATTCAGCGAGTTAGAAACACGTTTCATCTAAAAGCTGCGTTTGGATATTCCGGAGTGACTGAGAGTATAGGTTGTAATGAGAAATATCTTGCTCTAAAACAAAAACGCAGCTATCTAGCAGAATGTTGTCAAGCCCTAAAATCATCTTATGGAGTTAAATTGATGTGTGTGTGCAGAGGTTCTGAAATCTTTCCTTTTGGGAATCTGAAAACAGATATTTTCAGCCTAACCCCGGCATTTGAGACCTAGCAGTAAGACTGCTTTTAAAACACAGTAGAAACGTATAGTTCAAACTGCTCTGCTTTGTGTTCGTTCACCTTAGGAAGTT
>NW_022441377.1:1838-5619 GCF_009761245.1 Sapajus apella
CTAAAGGCGGTAGTGGGAAATATCTTGCTCTAAAACAAAAACGCAGCTATCTAGCAGAATACTTGTCAAGCTGTACAATCTACTTACAGAGTTAAACTGACGTGTGTGTGTAGTAGTTCAGAAATCCTTTCGATGGAGAATCTGGAAACAGATATTTCCAGCCATATACAGGCTTATAAGAACTAGAAGTAAGACTTCGTTTAAAACACAGGAGAAACATCAAGTTCAAACTGCTCTGCTTTGTGTTCGTTCACCTTAGGAAGTTGCATCTATGTTTAGATTCAGCGAGTTAGAAACACGTTTCTTAGAAAAGCAGCGTTTCGATATTCCAGTGTGAAAGAGCCTGTAGTCCGTAATAAAAACATCTTGCTCTAAAACAAAAACGCACCTATCCAGCAGAATGGTTGTCAAGCTGTACAATCAACTTACAGAGTTAAACTGATGTGTGTTTGCAGCAGTTCAGAAATCCTTTGCATCGAGAATCTGGGAACAGATATTTCCAGCCTTACCGAGGTATTTAACACCTAGCAGTAAGAATGCGTTTAAAACACTGGAGAAACGTCTAGTTCAAACTGCTCTGCCTTCTGTTCGTTCACCTTAGGAAGTTGCATCTATGTTTAGAGACAGCGAGTTAGAAACACGTTTCTTCTAAAAGCAGCGTTTGGATATTCCAGTGTGAAAGAGCCTTTAGGCCGTAATTAGAAACATCTTGCTCTAAAACAAAAGCGGAGCTATCTGGCAGAATGGTTGTCAAGCTATACAATCAACTTACACAGTTAAACTGATGAATGTTAGCAACAGTTCAGAAACCCTTTTTTTCCAGAATCTGAAAACAGATATTTCCAGCCATATACAGGCATATGATAACTACCAGTAAGACTGCGTTTAAAACATTGGAGAAACGTCTATTTTGAACTGCTCTGCTTTGTGCTCGTTCACCTTAGGAAGTTGCCTCTATGTTTAGACTCAGCGAGTTAGAAAAAATTTTCTTCTAAAATCTGCGTTTGGATATTCCGGAATGACTTAGACTAAAGGCTGTAATGAGAAATATATTGCTCTAAAACAAAAACGCAGCTATCTAGGAGAATGCTTGTCAAGCCCTAAAATCATCTTATGGAGTTAAATTGATGTGTGTGTGCAGAGGTTCTGAAATCTTTTCTTTGGGGAATCTGGAAACAGATATTTTCAGCCTTACCCTGGCATTTGAGACCTAGCAGTAAGACTGCGTTTATAACACAGGAGAGACGTCTGGTTCAAACTGCTCTGCTTTGCGTTCGTTCACCTTAGGAAGTTGCATCTATGTTCAGATTCAGCGAGTTAGAAACAAGTTTCTTCTAAAAACTGCTTTTGGATGTTCCAGAATGACTGAGACTGAAGGCTGTAATGAGAAATATCTTGCTCTAAAACAAAAACGCAGCTATCTAGCAAAATGGTTGTCAAGCTGTGCAATCAACAAACAGAGTTAAACTGATGTGTGTTTGCAGCAGTTCAGAAATCCTTTGCTTCGAGAATCTGAAGACAGATATTTCCAGCCATATACAGGCATATGAGAACTAACAGTAAGATTTCGTTTAAAACACTGGAGAAACGTCTACTTCAAACTGCTCTGCTTTGTGTTCGTTCACCTTATTAATTTGCGTCTATGTTTAGATTCGGAGAGTTAGAAACAGGATTCTTCTAAAAGCTCCGTTTGGATTTTCCAGAATGACTGAGACTAAAGGCCGTAATGAGAAATAACTTGCTCTAAAACAAAAACGCAGCTATCTAGCAGAATGGTTGTCAATCTGTACAATCTTCTTACAGAGTTAAACTGACGTGTGTGTGCAGTAGTTCAGAAATCCATTCGATGGGAATCTGGAAACAGATATTTCCGGCCATATACAGGCATATGAGAACTAACAGGAAGACTCCGTTTAAAACACTGAATGAACGACTAGTTCAAACTGCTCTTCTTGGTGTTCGTTCACCTTGGGAAGTTGCATCAATGTTTAGATTCAGTGAGTTAGAAACACGTTTCTTCCAAAAGCTACGTTTGGATATTCCAGAATGACTGAGACTAAAGGCGATAATGAGAAATATCTTGCTCTAAAACAAAAATGCAGCTATCTAGCAGAATGGTTTTCAAGCTGTGCAATCAACATACAGAGTTAAACTGAAGTGTGTTTGCATTAGTTCAGAAATCCTTTGCTTCGAGAATCTGGAGAGAGATATTTCCAGCCATATACAGGCATATGAGATCTAACAGTAAGACTGCGTTTAAAACACTGCAGAAACGTCTAGTTCAAACAGCTCTGCTTTGTGTTCATTCACCTTAGGAAGTTGCATCTATGTTTAGATTCAGCGAGTTAGAAACACATTTCTTCTAAAAGCTGCGGTCGATATTCCAGAATGACTGAGACTAAAGGCCATAATGAGAAATATCTTGCTCTAAAACAAAAACGCAGCTATCTAGCACAATGGTTATCAAGCTGTAAAATCTTCTTACAGAGTTAAACTGACGTGTGATTGCAGTAGTTCAGAAACCCTTTCGTTGGAGAATCAGGAAACAGATATTTCCAGCCTTATACAGGCATTTAAGACCTAGCAGTAAGACTGCCTTTAAAACACAGGAGAAACATCTAGTTCAAACTGCACTGGTTTCTGTTCGTTCACCTTAGGAAGTTGCATCTATGATTAGATTCAGCGAGTTAGAAACACGTTTCTTCTAAAAGCTGCGTTTGGATATTCCAGTGTGAAAGAGCCTGCAGGCCGTAATCAGAAACATCTTGCTCTAAAACAAAAACGCAGCACTCTAGCAGAATGGTTGTCAATTGTAAAATCATCTTATGTAGATAAATTGATGTGTGTGTGCAGAGGTTCTGAAATCTTTTCTTCGGATAATCTGGAAACACATATATCCAGCCTGACACAGGTATATGAGAACTAACAGTAAAAGTGCCTTTAAATCACAGGTTAAACGTCAAGTTCAAACTGCTCTGCTTTGTGTTCGTTCACCTTAGGAAGTTGCATCTATGTTTAGATTCAGCGAGTTAGACACACGTTTCTTCTAAAAGCAGCATTTGGATATTCCAGTGTGAAAGAGCCTGTAGGCCGTAATTAGAAACATCTTGCTCTAAAACAAAAACACAGCTATCTCGCAGAGTGTTTGTCAAGTTGTGCAATCAACACACAGAGTTAAACTGATGTGTGTTTCCAGCAGTTCAGAAATCCTTTGCTTCGAGAATCTGGAAACAGATATTTCCAGCCACATAAAGGCATATGACAACTAACAGTAAGACTGCGTTTAAAACACTGGAGAAACTTCTAATTCAAACTGCTCTGCTTCGTGTTCGTTCACCTTAGGAAGTTCTATCTATGTTTAGATTCAGCGAGTTAGAAACACGTTTCTTTTAAAGCTGCGTTTGGATATTCCAGAATGACTGAGAGTAAAGGCCGTAATGAGAAATATCTTGCTCTAAAACAAAAACGTAGCTATCTAGCAGAATTGTTGTCAAGCTGTGCAATCAACATACAGAGTTAAACTGATGTGTGTTTGCAGCAGTTCAGAAATCCTTTGCTTCGAATATCTGAAGACAGATATTTCCAGCCATATACAGGCATATGAGAACTAAGGGTAAGACTGCGTTTAAAACACTGGAGAAACGTCTGGTTCAAACTGCTCCGCTTTGTGTTCGTTCACCTTAGGAAGTTGCAACTATGTTTAGATTCAGCGAGTTAGGATCAGATATCTTCTAAAAGCTGCGTTTGGATATTGCAGAATGACAGAGAATAAGGCCATAAT
>NW_022441378.1:0-3869 GCF_009761245.1 Sapajus apella
GCTGTGTAGTTCACCCTATGGGCCAATAGATGACCTGTGTGGGTAAGAGCCGGCTGTGGCCAATATGGCTGGGTATATACTTGATCCTTGTTTACTTGGAGAAGCTCTCTGTTGCCTCAGGTTACGGGCTGATCCATGGAGTGTTCAGTGGTCACAGCTCCCTGATCAGCTGGGGTAAGGCAGGACAGGGGGGCCAAAACAGGCAGGTCTACCTACAGGTTCCCCCAGTGGCAGGCACGAGCACTAGTGCCAAGGGAGAATCCAGTAGGCAGCCACCAAGCACCTGGAGGTGTGCCTAGGTGTCGAGCTGGGAAGCCTCCTTCACTCCAAATTCTCTGCATGGAAAGGAAATGGCAGCCTTTCCTTTTCCTCGTCCAGGAAAGTAAGTGCTTCAGGTGTCAGGAGATCTGCCTGGGTATGGAGTGTGGAGGGTGCCACTGCATGCATCACAGTCTCTGCACAGGGAACGGGTTGGCTGAGGCTACTGACCCAGGGGAATGGTTGCTCTGAAAGTCTGGAGATCTACCTGAGCAAAGAGCAGAGAAGGTCCTGCTGTACCACAATCTATTCACAGGAAGGTTGGGGTGGTTCAGGCTGCTGATCCAGGTGAGTGGGTGTTTAAATGTCTGGAGCTCTGCCTGACCATGGAACAGAGAGGACCCCACTTCACCATGGTCTCTGCTCAGAAATTGGTGGCGTGGCTCAGGTTGCTGATCTGAGTGAGCTGGATCTCCACATGCCTGGAGATCTGCTTGGGTGTGAAAAAGAAGTTTCTGTTCATAGGAAAAGATGGAACTAACAGCAGCTCATAATCCTGAAAAGGAGTTGCTATCCTTATTTATAGATGAGAAAACTGAGAAGTGAGTTACAAACCTTTCCAGCCATTCTGGTAAATATCAAACTTTGAAAGAAGAGAAGGAAGAAGGGTGCAAAGATGGCAATGTCAGGTTGCTGGTGAAGCATGCAGTACAGAGGAATGAACTTAAGTTTTGAAATCGGACATGGTGGAATCTTTTTTTCCCACATGCTGGTTGTGGGGCAGGGCAGTTTAGCTCTCTAGTGCCAGTCTCATTTACAAAATGAAGGTAATTTAACCTACCAGACAGGGTTATTGTGAGAATAAGACCATGGATATAGAGGTCAATGAGTGTGTGCTCCGTTTGGGAAATCTCATCAAACGTCCTGGCTTCACTCACCATCCAGATGAGCTGACGATCACCCACTCACTGTTCCCTGTCAGCTCTCCATTCTGAGCTTCAGTACTGCTTTCTGTGGTAGACAGCTTTCTAAGATGATCCCAAGGACCCCTGTCCCCTGTTATTCATACCTTGGGAACTCCCCAGCCCTTCAGTGTGGGCTGAACCTGGTATTTTACTTTTCCTGAGTAGAAGAGGGCAAAAGCAGTGAGATATCACTTCTGAGGTTTGGTTATAAAAGACTGACTTCCATTATGCTGGAAATCTGACTCCTCTCAATCACTTCTTGTCAATCACTTGCTCAAGTGGTAAGCTGCTCTATGGGGAGGCCCATGTGAGGGTGACCTCTGTCCAACAGACAAGAAACTGAGACCATGCATCCAACTGTCAACAGCCCAGGAGGAAGTGCCTACTGCCAGCAATCACGTTGAGTGAGCTTAGAAGCAGATCTTTTCCTCATTGTGTCTCGAGATGACTGTAGCACCTTCTGACACTTTGATAGCAGCCTTGGGAGAAACCCTTAGCAGGGGACCCAACTAAGTTGTGCTAGGGTTTCTGGCTTCTGGAAGTGTGAGAAAATAAATGTTTGCTGTTTTAAGCCACTAAATGTTACGGTCATTTTTAATGTAGCAATAGAACACTAATATACTTCTCAATACCTCCTGGTCTTCATTTGTATATCATTCATTTGTTGTTCACTTAGTCTCCTAATGTTCACTGAGAACCTAGTATGTGCCGAGCACTGTGGCAGGCATTAGAGAAATCCTGTGTTGAATAAGGCAGACGCTAGAAGTTTACCGACTAGGGGAAGACAACATTGCACATTTCATGCAAAATTAGATCAGTGCACACTGTGTGATTCTGCCTACATCAAATTCCTTAACAGGCAAAATGAATCTGGATAGAAGTGGTTAACTTTGGAAGGACAGTAACTGGGAGGCAGCATGAAGAAGGTTTATGGGGTGCTGGTTGTATTCTGTGTCTTGACCTGGTGCCTTCTGCTATGCCCATTTTAAAACATTTTATTGACGCTTTGATTAGAATAGGTTACCAAACACTAATTCTCATATGTACCTTTGAACCTATCATATGCATGTGATAAAATTTTGATTTTTTACCTTCCCAAGATCAGATCTTAAACCTTAAAAAATGAAATCATCTCAGGGTATCTTTTTACCTAAAACTATCTGAAATGTCCCAGAATGTCCCTGGAAAATAAAAAAGATTTATTCTTTTACAATGTAAAAATAGAGATGGCAGAAATAATTAGGTCCGATTGGTGTGCTCCACATTCCTTATTTGGTTCAACACTATTGTAAGAACTATAAAGATTGTCCAATCAGAAGAAATTTCCAGCTTTCCCTACATGAAGTCTGTACAAATGAAGCATAATTAATGTAAACATTCCAGAAATTGTATGCTGCATGAGAAGGCTCCTAGGATTTATCTGTGCTCTCCCCACCTAAAATATTGTTTTTACCCATGAAGAAGACCTTGATCAAACCTTTATGAAATAATTATGCAGTGTACCTAAAAAGAGAACTTTACTCCCCTCCATCTGGCATAATTGGCTGCTGTGATAAATTAACGACATCCGTTCAGTCTTTATCACTTACAAGTAGCATCTGTTCTCTCTGATGCTTGCCTAAAGGCTTGGGCATAAACTACAGGCCAGAATTTGTGTCTTCAACAAAGAACAGTAGTCTCAGAGCCTCATAGAAAGGATTTACCAGGTACTCTGACCATTTGCTGTTTCAAAAATAGATGCTTGAGTACAGGCTTCCAAGCTGATATCTCTTAGGCACATTTCCGGATGTGTTGAGTGGACTGAGTCAGGATTCCCATGACTCTTTTTTAGCCTGATATCAGGCAGATTCCATGATGCTGACTACTGACCAAGACTTAGCAGAGCTAGAGTTAATTATGGAGAGTTGAATGAACCAATGAGGTTATTTGTTTAGATTGTTGTTGCTATTGTTTTTAATGTTCTATTTTTTATGGATATGTGAAAAACGCCTTTCTTCTGTCAAGCTGTCTTTAACATTAAGTAAATCCTGTTTTTGTAAACTAAAATGAAGCATTTTAAACTTATATCTGATTCTTAATAACCCATCAGAATTCAGAAACTTGTTAGTCTCCTAACTTTTTATAGCAACATAGTTATTAGCACCTGTTCAATAGAAACTGTTTACTTTTTACCCCAGATATATTGGTTAAATGAATTATATAGCCCAGATCATATTTGAGAATTAACGTCTTTTAATCAGGGTTAAGTGTACTTGTAGGACAATCTCTGCAAAGCCTTCCCAGGAAAACTGGCCTTTTATTTGGCTTGCAAGATCCTGACCTTAGAGGCGGTAAAGAAAACCACTTCTTCCTTTGAGCTAGAGCAGCAAAGTTAAAGAAAGAAAGAAAGAGAGAAAGAAAAGAAAAAAAGAAAGAAAGAAAGAAAGAAAGAAAAGAAAAGAAAAGAAAAGAAAAGGAAAGAAAAGAAAAGAAAAGAAAAGAAAAGAAAAGAAAAGAAAAGAAAAGAAAAGAAAAGAAAAGAAAAGAAAAGAAAAGAAAAGAAAAGAAAAGAAAAAAGAGAATCACTTCTTGGCCAGTGAGAACCTTAGTGAATTTGGAAGTGTAGCAAATAACAGTGGATGTTTGAAGCCCAATTTAAGATTGTTT
>NW_022441378.1:3969-5618 GCF_009761245.1 Sapajus apella
TGGAAGTGTAGCAAATAACAGTGGATGTTTAAAGCCCAATTTAAGATTGTTTATGAAAGCTTTCAGACCAGAGGTTATTCTTTGGCTTTAGGAGTTGCCCAATACTGCATGTCTCTAGATTTGCGAAGCAAACTCAAAAAAACCTATACAGTTAACGTTCTTATTACACCTATATAAACAATAAGGCCAAACACAATGAGACCAGTCTTTTTGTGATCAAAAATAATCTTTGAAGATTATTTAAGATCACAAGAGGGGCTATTGTCAGAAAAAGAGCATCTAAGACTTGCAAAATGGCAAGAGAGGTTAATTACTTAGGGCCCTCTCAGTGTGGTTTAGGGTGTCATCTAACAGATCCTCTGAGGATTATCTGATAGGCAGTCAAAGTGTGCACCTTTGATTGACTGTCTAAGGACTAAGGTATTTTACAACTCTGCAGTCATAGCTGTTAACTTATAGAATAGCTATGCAATTCTATAATAGCATATGCAATGCAATGCAATATGCTCACAACAATACAAATGATTCCTATTAATCACAATACGAATGAAGTTTGTTCAATAGAGAATGTAAATCTCTATAATTCAAATTCTTGCTTGAAACCAGTCCTAATACCTTACTGGTTCCTTCATGAGTTGATGAGCTGAGTAAAATATTTGACATTTGTTCACTTTATAACGACAAAGGAAAAGATTCATAAGTTCATCTGCATTAAATTAAGAATTCTGTTCATTAAAAGTCATTATTCTGTTCTATTCTCTTCTATTCACCATAAGGAAATGTAAAGAATACTCTTCAGCAGTCAAAAGAAATAAACATAAATAAATGTCAGAAAAACTATTATTGGGTGAATATGGCAAGTTACAGAAGAATAAATGCTGTATAATTCAGTTCAAAATTCATGAAAACAAATAAATTGTTTAAGAATGTCATGGGCAGGGCGCGATGGCCCACGCCTGTAATCCCAGCACTTTGGGAGGCTGAGGTGGGTGGATCACAAGGTCAGGAGTTTGAGACCAGCCTGGCCAAGATGTTGAAACCCCGTCTCTACTAAAAATACGAAAGTTAGCTGGGCATGGTGGCACGTACCTGTAATCCCAGCTACTCAGGAGGCTGAGGCAGGAGAATTTCTTGAACCTGGGAGGCGGAGGTTGCAGTGAGTTGAGATTGCACCATTGCATTCCAGCCTGGGTGACAGAGAAAGACTCCATCTCAAAAAAAAAAAAAAAAAAAAAAAGAAAAGAGAAAAGAATGTTACGTACATTTCTTCAAAAATATCAACAGAAGCAATTAAAAAAACTTAAACCCTACAACAGACACTGGAATATGTTGGGGACGGCGAGGCTTTGTTATTTTTAGAGGGGGTTTCACTCTATCACCCAGGCTGGAATGCAGTCACATGATCATGGCTCACTGTAGCCTCAACCTCCCCAGGCTCAGATGATTTTCCCACCTCAGCCCTCCCACTAGTTGGGAACATGTCACTATGTCCCGATAATTTTTCATTTTTTGTAGAAACAGGGTTTCACCATGTTGCCCAGGCTGGTCTCAAACTCCTGGGCTCAAGCAACCTGCCAGCCTCAGCCTTCCAAAGTGCTGTGATTACAGGCGTGAGCCACTGCACCCAGGCAACACTGGGATGTTAGTAG
>NW_022441379.1:0-5618 GCF_009761245.1 Sapajus apella
AATTAGCTGGGCATGGTGGTGGGTGCCTGTAATCCCAGCTACTCAGGAGGCTGAGGCAGGAGAATTGCTTGAACCCAGGAGGCAGAGGTCACAGTGAGACGAGGTCACACCATTGCACTCCATCCTGGGCATCAAGAACAAACTCCACCTCAACAACAACCAAAAAAAATTAGATAGGTATGGTGGCCTGCACCAGCGGTCTTAGTTCCTCGGGAGGGTGAGGCAGGAGAATCACTTGAACCCACGAGGCACAGGTTGCAGTGAGCCAAGATCGCGCGACGGCACTCCAGCTTGGGCAACAGAGTGAGACTCTGCCTCAAAAAAAAAAAAAAAAAAAAATTAGCTGGGCAGCCGGGCATGGTGGTTCTCACCTGTGTTCCCAACAGTTTGAGAGGCCAAGGCAGGTAGATCACTTGAGGTCAGGAGTTTGAAACCAGCCTGTCCAACATGGTAAAACCCCATCTCTACTAAAAATACAAAAGTTAACTGGGCGTAGTGGCCTGTGTCTGTGGTCCCAGCTACTTGGTAGGCTGAGGCAGGAGAATCACTCGAACCTAGGAGACAGAGGTTGCAGTGAGAAGAGATCCTGCCACAGCACTTCAGCCTGGGCAGCCAAGTGAGACTCCATGTCAAAAAAAAAAAGAAATTTTTCAGGGATGGTGGCATGCGCTTGTAGTCCTAGTTACTCGGGAGACTGAGATGGGAGTATTCCTTGAGCCTGAGAGGTCAAGGCTATAGTGAGCTGTGATTGTGCCACTGCACTTCGCATTACTCTCCAGCCTGGGTGACGCAGTAAAACCCTAACTCAAAAAGGAAAAAAGAGGCAAGGTGAGGGGTACCAGGCACAGTGGCTCATACCTGTAATCCCACTTTGGGAGGCTGAGGTGGGCAGATAACTTGAGGTCAGGAGTTGGGAACCAGCCTGGCCAACGTGAGGAAACCTTGTCTTTACTAAAAATAACAAAAATTAGCCAGGTGTGGTGGTGCATGCCTGTAGTCCCAGCTACTCGGGAGGCTGAGGTGGGAGAATCACTTGAACCCAGGAGGCAGAGGTTGCAGTGAGCTGAGTTGGCACCCCTGCATTCCAGCCTGAGCGACAGAGCAAGACTCCATCTCAAAAAACACGAAAACAAAAACAAAGAAGGAGAAAAGGAATAGCCTACAAAAGAGAGCTTTTGGAGGAAGATTAAAAGAAGTTGCTCACTGGGTACAGTGGCTCATGCCTATAATCCCAATACTTTGGAAGGCTGAGGCAGGAGAATCGCTTGAAGCCAGAAGTTCACAACCAGCCTGGGCAGCATAGTGAGACCCTGTTTTGTTTTGTTTTTTTAAGGTTGTTGCTAATGGGTATAAAAATACAGTTAGATAGAAGAAATATGTTCTAGTATTCAATAATACAGTAAGGAAATTATAGTTAACAATAATTTATTGTATATATACCTTTCATGAGAGTTTCTTCACTTCTATAGTTTTGAAAAGACATCTCAGGGCCGGGTGTGGTGGCTCACACCTGTAATCCTAGCATTTCGGGAGGCCGACATGGGTGGATTACCTGAGGTCAGGAGTTCAAGACCAGCCTGGCCATCATGGTAAAACCCCATCTTTAAAAAAAAAAAAGAAAAGACATCTCTATCCTGTATCTTTTTCTCTGCATTACATATCTGTAATTAAAAAGTGTTTGTGTTTGTTTCTTTTGTCATTGCATAGTTACTCTGTTCATGGACCCAGGCATGAAGAATCTATAATGAATCTAATCCAGAAGGAAGTGGAGAAATGTGACTCTTTCAGTGGTTTTTTCATCATAATGAGCATGGCTGGGGGCACAGGATCAGGGTTAGGAGCTTTCGTTACACAGAATTTACAAGATCAGTATCCAAACTCATTGAAAATGAATCAGATTATTTGGCCTTATGGAACTGGTGAGGTATGGACATGTTAATTGAAAAGTTTATGATTTATATTCTTTGCAGTAGAAAGAAATGTGGGTAAAAGATTACTCTTACCTGTTCATTGGAAATGGTAAATTATGGCTTCCATAATGGTTATATAATATGGTACTTTCATGAGTAATTCATTTAACTTTTCTTAAACTTTTTCAAACAAACAAAGTATCCTTGTTTTTAAAAAGTTCAGAGGCCAGTTGTGGTGGCTCACACCTGTAATCCCAGCACTTTGGGAGGCCAACGTGGGCAGATCACAAGGTCAGGAGATCGACACCATCCTGGCCAACATGGTGAAACCCCATCTCTACAAAAATTAGCTGGGTGTGGTGGGACAGCCTGTAGTCCCGGCTACTCGGGAGGCTGAGGCAGGAGAATCACTTGAACCCAAGAGGTGGAGGTTGGAGTGAGCCGATATGGTGCCACTGCACTCTAGCCTGGCAACGGAACAATGCTCCATATCAAAACAGAGCATGGCTGGGCACAGTGGTTCATACCTGTAATCCCAACACTGTGGGAGGCCGAGGTGGGCAGATCACCTGAGGTCAGCAGTTTGAGACCACCCTGGCCAACATGGAGAAACACCGTCTCTACTAGAAACACAATAATTAGCTGGGCGTGGTGGCACACACCTGTAGTCCCAGCTATGTAGGAGGCTGAGGCAGGAAAATCTCTTGAATCTGGGAGGCAGAGGTTCCAGTGAGCTGAGATTGTGCCACTGCACTCCAGCCTGCGAGATAAGAGTGAGACTCCGTCTCAAAAAAAAAAAAATTTTTTTTTCAGAGAATAGCCAGGCAGGGTGGCTCACACCTATAATAGCACTTTAGGAGGCCAAGGTGGGCAGATCACTTGAGGCCAGGAATTCGAGACCAGGAATTCTAGACCAGCCTGGCCAACATGGTGAGACCCTGTCTTTACTAAACGTACAAAAATTAGCTGGGTGTGGTGGCACAAGACTATAATTCTATTTACTCAGGAGTCTGATGCACAAGAATCTCGAGCCAGGAGGCCAAGGTTGCAATGAGCAGAGGTGGTGCCACTGTGCTCCAGCCTGGGCAGCAGAGCGTGTCTTATCTCAGAAAAAAAGAAAAAGAAGAGGAAACGGCATAAGGAGATGAAAAATTTGTCCAAGGTCATATAGCTAGAAAGTGATAGAGCCAGGATTTGAACCCAGGCAGGATGCCTTTAGAACCTGTAATCTTAACCACTATTCTCTCCTACCTTTCTTATTTTTGACCTTTTCCTCTCCAGGTTATTGTTCAGAACTACAACTCTATCTTGACACTTTCTCACTTGTACCGATCTTCAGACGCCCTCCTTGTTCATGAGAATGATGCTGTCCATAAGATCTGTGCAAAACTGATGAATATCAAGCAGATCTCCTTTAGCGACATCAATCAAGTCCTGGCACATCAGCTGGGAAGTGTGTTCCAGCCTACTTACTCTGCAGAAAGCTCATTTCACTACAGACGAAATCCACTAGGTATTTGTCCCTCTATATGTTATTCGTAGGAAAGCCTTATGTTCTGAAAGCTTCAAAGTTTATTCTTTCTGTCTCCTCCTCTGCCTGAAGGTACACTTAGGACTTGCTCATCTCAAAATCCTTTCTTCAGACCTTAGTTCTCTGACTGTCATACTGAAAAACTTTGAGAAGTTGCTAAATTTCCCAAAAGGGCAGTAAGTATCCACTGCTCTTCTTTAGGATTCTTTCTCTCTCTTTTTTTTTTAATAGAAACCATATTGATGTATAACTCACATAGCATGCAATTCACCCATTTAAAGTGTACAAATCAGTGATTTTTTTTTTTTTTTGGTAGAGACGAGGTTTCACCATGACCAGGATGGTCTCGATCTCCTGACCTCGTGGTCCACCCACCTAGGCCTCCTAAAGTTCTGGGATTACAGGAATGAGCCACCACGTCCAGTCAATTTTTTTTTTTTTTTTTTAGACAGAGTCTTATTCTGTTGCCCAGGCTGGAGTACAGTGGTACAATCTTGACTCACTGCAACCTCCACCTTCTGGGTTCAAGCAATTTTTCTACTTCAGCTTCCCAAGTAGTTGGGACTACAGGCATATGCCACCATGCCCAGCTAATTTTTGCATTTTTAGTAGAGATAGTTTCACCATGTTGGCCAAGCTGGTCTTGAACTCCTGCCTTAAATGATCCACCTGCATTAGCCTCCAAAAGTGCTGGGATTACAGGCGTGAGCTACCATGCCCGGTTAGCCTTTTCTTGAGTACAGCAGCCAGACTGAACTCCAGCTTTGCAGTGTTTAAAAGCATAAGTCAGATCCTGTTGCTCCCCTACTCAGAACCTTCCTGAGGTTTCCTGTCTCACCCAGAGTTGTCATTGTGGGCATCAACGTTGTGTTTGGAGATTGAGAATTCAGAGAGGTCCGAGTCTGCCTACTGGCGTGACTTTCCATAGTTGTGCTCTGACAGAGAAGGTAAGGGGTGGGGTTGGTCCAAGACTGGGAGTTTGCCAGAAAGAGGAAGACCGATTGAAAGGCAGGAGCTCCATGGATTAAGGTCTCAAGGAGGTTTAAGAATGGTTAAGGTAGGGCCGGGCGCGGTGGCTCAAGCCTGTAATCCCAGCACTTTGGAAGGCCGAGGCGGGTGGATCACGAGGTCAAGAGATCGAGACCATCCTGGTCAACACGGTGAAACCCCGTCTCTACTAAAACTACAAAACATTAGCTGGGCATGGTGGCACGTGCCTGTAATCCCAGCTACTCAGGAGGCTGAGGCAGGAGAATTGCCTGAACCCAGGAGGCGGAGGTTGCGGTGAGCCGAGATCGCGCCATTGCACTCCAGCCTCCTGAACAACTGCGAAACTCCACCCAAAAAAAAAAAAAAAAAAGAATGGTTAAGGTAGGCTGGGTGTGGTCTGGCCTGGCCAGATGGCAGAGCCACACCTGGCTCATGTTAACTTTCATATTAACAGGTTTTGATTATCACCTAACCAGATACAATATGTAAAAATCTTTTTTTTTTTCTTTACAGGAGACTTAATGGAGCATTTAGTTGCCCATCCTGAATTCAAGATGCTGAGTGTTCGTAACATTCCTCACATGTCTGAGAACTCATTGGCATACAGCACATTTACCTGGGCTGGCCTCCTCAAGCACTTGAGACAGATGCTCATTTCTAATGCAAAGATGGAAGAAGGTAAAGATTATTCTGGCCGGGCACGGTGGCTCACGCCTGTAATCCCAGCACTTTGGGAGGCTGAGGCAGGCGGATCACGAGGTCAGGAGATTGAGACCAACCTGGCCAACATGGTGAAACCCTTTCTCAATTAAAAAAAAAAATTTTTTAATTTAAAATTTAAAAAAGAATATTCCAAAAATATGCAGCCCACAAACTGGGAAAAATGCCTGTCCTGGAGTCTCAATATAAACTGGCTCAGACCAGTTAAAATAATAGTCTCTTCTTCTGGCTAGGGAGGCTCCTGCAGAAACTCCCCAGGACATCCTAGGAGGGCTTCTTAATCACCTTAGTTTTATTACCAAAAGACATTTCAATTGAGTGCCACAATTTTTTGTAATTTTTTAAATTTTAATCAAAGTAATAAATGACCATAGTTTAAAAAATCAAGTAGCCAAAACTCATTTAAATATATACTTAAATCTAGCTGGGCACAGTGGCTCACACCTGTAATCCCAGCACTTTGGGAG
>NW_022441380.1:0-5616 GCF_009761245.1 Sapajus apella
TCCAAAATGTATAAGGAACCCTCAAAACTCAACAGTAAGTGTAGATGCATATGAGGGATCTTACTGGGGTGATGCAGATGTTCTAAAACTGGATTCTGGTGATAAACTTACAAAAACTCATTGAATTGTACACTTAAGATGGGTGGATTTTACGGCATGTAAATTATACCTCAATAAAGTTTTATCCTGGCCGGGTGCAGTAGCTCATGTCTGTAATCCCAGCACTTTGGGAGGCTGAGATGGGCAGATCACAAGGTCAGGAGTTCGAGACCAGCATGGCCAACATGATGAAACCCTGTCTCTACTAAAAATACAAAAATCAGCCAGGCATGGTGGCAGGCATTTGTAGTCCCAGCTACTCAGGAGGCTGAGGCAGGAGAATTGCTTGAACCCAGGAGGCAGAGGTTGCAGTGAGCCAAGATCATGCCACTGCACTATAGCCTGTGTGACAGAGCAAGACTCCGTCTCAAAAAAAAGTTGTTTTCTTAAAAAAATCTCAATGTTAAGGAAACGAACAATTTTTTTTTTTAATGAGCAAAAGAGTTAAACAGATTCTCCACCAAAGAGGCAAACAGAAGACAAAAAAAGCACATGAAAGATGTTCAAATCACTAGCCACCATGGACATGCGAATTAAAAGCAGGGTGAAATCCAGCTGCTGAACAACTTTGGTGGGATTGCAAAATGATACAGCCGCTCCAGAAAACAGTTTCTCCTCCCTCCCTCCCTTCACCCTTCCCTCCCTCCCTCCTTCCCTCCCTTCCTTCCTTCCTGCCTTCCTTCTTTTGCTGTGTCGCCCGGGGCTGGAGTGCAGTGGTGCAATCTCGGCTTACTGCAACCTCTCCCTCCTGGGCTCAAGTGATTCTTCTGCCTCAGCCTCCTGAGTAGCTGGGAATACAGGCACACACCACCATGCCCAGCTAATTTTTGTATTTTTAGTAGAGACAGCGTTTCACCATGTTGGCCAGGCTGGTCTTGAACACCTGTCCTCAGATGATCCACCCACCTTGGCCTCCTAAAGTGCTGGGATTACAGGTGTGAGCCACCGCACCTGGCCTCAACAGTTTCGTGTAAAGTTAAACATAGACTTTCTATATAACCTAGCGATCACCCTCCTGAGTGTTTCAATAAATGAAAACTTTTATTCATACACAATGCTATATGTGAATTTTTATATCAGCTCTACTCATAATTGCCAAAAACTGGAAACAGCCTAAATGTGTGTCAACATCATACAACTGAATACTCCTCAGCAATACAAAAAACAAAAAAACTCGATTGAATCTCGAAGGCACTATGCTGAATGAAAGAAGCCGATCTCCAAGGTCACTACAGTGTGATTCCATTTACATGGCATTCTTGAAAGGACCCAACTGTAGTGACAGAGAAAAGATGTGTGGTTGCCAGGGGCTAGGCGTGGAGGGAGTCAGGATTCTAATGGAATAGCAGGAGGGAGTTGTTTTGGGCGACTGATCTTTCCCGTGTCCTGATTGTGATGGTGGTTATTCCAATCTATATACGTGTTAAAATTCCTGAACTATATAC
Source organism: Sapajus apella (assembly GCF_009761245.1). NCBI lineage: Eukaryota > Metazoa > Chordata > Mammalia > Primates > Cebidae > Sapajus > Sapajus apella. The sequence continues at coordinate 1,545 of NW_022441380.1, forward strand.
AAGTCAATTTTATTATATAATAATTTTTAAAATAGAATTTTTTAGAATGTCCTCCTCCCTTCCACAAATATTCTGAGTGTCTACTACGTGCCAGGCACTGTGCAAAAGGTAGTATATGCAAGGAGTGAATCAGAGCATCGGCGTGGGAGAGCGGCCTGAACTCAGCCATGACAGATGAGTGGAAAGTGACCAGCACTGCAGCGGCATGGAGGAGCCGGCCATGCCTTTTAGATGGTGGAACTAGGGACCGCTGCTAAGAGGACGGGCATCTGAGGTTGAAGGAGGAGTAGGAGCCATTCATTCATTCAACAAGCATTTATTGAGCACCTACTGTGTGACAAGCTCTGTCCTAGGCCTTAGGGATACCACCACGAATGTGAAGGAGCAGGTCCCTGTTCTCATGGAGCTCACACTCTAGTGGGTGAGTTGTGGATGACATACATGCCACCAGATAAGAGTGGCAGGTACCAAGGAGTGCTCAAGGAAGGCAGCAGGGTAACGTGGCCATAGGGAGGCTGCTTTAGAGTGACTGGGTGCTTAGGGAAGGCCTCTCAGAGGAAGGGACATTGCAGCAAAGGATGGATTAGAGCCAAGCTCTGATTCATGTGGCTGTGGAAAGAGTTTGGGAAGCACTGGGGGAAAAAGGTTCAGGTAGAAGATATGGCAAGACAGGCATAGTGGCTCACGCTTGTAACCTCAGCACTTTGGGAGGCTGAGGACGGTGGATCATTTGAGGTCAGGAGTTTGAGAGCAGCTTGGCCAAAAAAAATACAAAAATTAGCTGGGCGTGGTGGTGGCTGGCTGTAATCCCAGCTACTCGGGAGGCTGAGGCAGGAGAATCATTTGAACCTGGGAGGCGGAGGTTGCAGTGAGCTGAGGTTGCACCACTGCACTCCAGCCTGGGGGACAGAGTGAGACTGTTCCAAAAATAACAAGATATGGCAAATGCCAAGCCTCTGAGCTGGGAAGAATCTAGAAGTGTGTGAGGGACTGGATGAGGGGAAGTGGAGTAAGATGGGGATGGAGAGGCAGGCTGGCATCATGCCTGGCGCATAGTAGTGCTGCTACAATGCTCATCTTCATCTCTGGTGCCCGGCGCAGGGAAGAAAGACAGGGCAGAATTGAACTGTCTGAAGCTCCCTCTTGCTGGGGCTTCCTGGGATCCCTCCAAGGCATTCAGAGAGGACAGTCCAGGGCCCCATCCTTGCCTCTTCCACGGCTGTGGCTGGTTTGGTGGGGTTGATGGCCAATGGTCACATATTTATTTAGGGCCTCGTCAGCCACAACCCAGAAGGAAGCAGCAAACTGTCCACCTGGCCACTCACATCCTCTTACCTCACAATGCAGGGGGCCCTCAGTCACGCTGGGCAGCCTAGGGCCCTTCAGAAGCTGTATGGGTCTGGAAGAGGTGTGGTAGGAAGAGCCCCACAGTGCCCAGGACACACACAAACATGAACACCCACAGGAACAGCCAGTCCACCACCACAGCCACATACTTCCAGTCCTCAATGACCTGCAGGCAGACAGAGGGGCTGGTCACAGGTGCCAAGTACTGGGGTCCCTCCTTCCCCCCAATCAGACCCTTAATATCTGGCCAGGGACTCCACAGGCCACGCGTGGAACTGCATACTAGGCGGGCCTCTCAGCTGGGCCGCTCTGAGCCTCTGGCTGTCCCTCACCTCCACCCTGCCTGTCCCCCACCTCCACCCTGCCTGTCCCCCACAGCACTGCAGGGCCAATGGGAACTTGCGCTGTACAGAAAAGTGGGGAATGTGAGGGCTTGTTAATGCCATATATTGTGATTTGAAAACCCAAACTGTTTATAAATCGGTGATGGGGCCTAAGGATCTCAAAGCTACATCTTATTTTCACCCAAGACTCACTGCCTGAACTGGTTCTAGCTAAAGAAAGATTCGGGCCCCACCTAGTTCAGTGAAAGAGGGACAATGGGGCTTACAGAACACCTGGAAATCCTGCTGTTTAACTTGCTCAAGTCTGTTCACGGCAGCATCTGTTTCTAGTAACTAAGACCCAGCCTCCTCCTGCTGCGTCATCTGGGTCTCTCTCTCTCTGGTCTTCTTAGACCCTGCTGTGGGGTGTAAGGTGGGCAGAGATCTGGCTGGCCTCCAGAGGGGCCACCACAGATGGGTCTGTGTCCTTTGCACTGGGGGAGATGGCCACTCTCATCTTGTCATCCAGAGAGAGGCCCATATGCCCAGCATCCTGGCCTCCCTCCGCCATGCCTGCTTCCACACTCTGGCCTGGCTGGCTCACACTACATCTGTTCCCTGGCAGAGACGGACGGGATCAGAAGGCCTGGGAGATCAGCAGAGGCTCTGGAATTGGAAACGTGGGCAGCAACGGGTGTGCTGACGTCAGTGACCCAGTTTGTCAGGGCCTGTCAATGATCTGTCTACAGTGCGGGATAATCCTGTGTCAAGCCAGCCCCGACACCCGAAACCAAGCATGACTGGCACCTATCCCTAAGACTCAGCAGGCACAGCACAGCTGTCTCCACAGAGCACTCCTTGGCTTTCTTTCTTTTTTTGTTAACGGCCCTAATTTCCAGCGGTACACAGACGTGTGTGTGTGTGTGTGTGTGTGTGTGTGTGTGTGTGTGTGTGTCTGCGTCTGTGTGCTTTTCCCTTTTAATATTTTTGTGCTATTTATAGTGACCAGTTAATCACCAGGGTGGGTGAAAGTACCGAAGATGAGAAGCGGCAGGGGCTGCCTTGGAGGCAGGCAAGCTCTGGAAGGGAAGAAAGCCTCTTTTCTCCAACTATCCATGAGAAAGCCAATCAAACAATAAGCCCACCATGCGCTCAGTGCAGGGCAAGAAACTCAGAAGGGCAAGAGAGTTTAAGGATGTCAGGCAGATCTGGGTATGGAGACTGGCACTGCCCTGGACCAGCTGTGTGGCACTGGCCAAATCATTGAACCTCTCTGATCTTTGCTTTGAAAGCGTCCCTATCGTAAAATGGGGGTTCTGGTAAAAGCCACTTCACAGGGTTCCAGGGAGGGTTTGCAGTCACGTGTGTCCACTCCTGGCACAGCACCTGGCACAGCACCTCATGTGTGGCTGGAGCTTAATCAATGCTGGTGTTTATAATGACCGTGGTCCCGCCTGGCTTCTTCTCTTAAGAGGCCTGTAATTAGTTGAGCTAGAAAGAGCAGAAGGCAGGTGAGTGCCAAGGGGGTGGTGAGGTCTTTAGAAGAGAGTTCGGGTTGGGTGCCGGCTCAGCCAGGGGTGCAGGAGACCAGCGCTTCTCAACCTAGAATGTGCACATGAAACGCCTGGGATTGGATAAAAAAGCAAGCTCCAATATGCCTCCCCCAGAGATCCTGGCTCAGTCAGAGGGTGGTCCCAAAGCGTCACCCATGTGGCTCTCACTTAGCCAGCCGGGCCCCAGGCTGCACATTCATGTTTGGGAGCCAATGAATTAGGTGATGTTGAACTATGGAATGGTTTTAACCTAAGTAATAGCATGATCAAATTAATGTTTTAGAAAGTGAAATCTGAGAGTCCTACAGAGCTGCGCTTCTCAAACTACAACGGGTCTGGAAATCTCCTGGGGATCTGGTTAAAATGCAGATTTGGAGCCAGCTGGTCTGGACTGGGCCTGAGACTCTGCATTTCTGATAACTCACAGGCGATGCCAGTGCTGCTGGTCCAAGAACCACACCGGAAGAATATCCCATGTCCTATATTCCATTTGTCTGCATTTCTCTTCCTTCCTTGGCACAGTGTGATTCTGGAGCTGTTCCTGCTCTTTTATCTGTGGGCTAACTAATGGAATGCCAGTGCTTCCCCTTGAGGATGCAGGGAGTGGAAAGCAATCTCAGAAAGATAAGAACGAGGAGACGTCCACTTTTGCCCATGCAGCTGCACGGACGAAGACACTGTGTTGTGTAGTCAAAACCTGTCCAAAGAATCTGATCTGAAGGTGTTGATAGGAGAACACTCACAAGAGCATGAAAGTTGTTCTCCTGCCTGGCATGGAAATGAGTGTGAACATTTCTGTCACCACCGCATTCTGTGTTGTTACTCTGAAATTGTCCTTGGAAGTGTTAT
>NW_022441381.1:0-5616 GCF_009761245.1 Sapajus apella
GTTGACACCTCGATTTCAGATTTAAAACTTACACAACAGTGAGACAATAAATTTTGGTGATTTTAAGCCACCTCATTTGTGGCACTTTGATATGTCAGTCCTAGGAAACGATACATACATTTTGCACTTTTTCATTAAATGTATTCATAAGCATTTTATTGTTTTTATGCTACTGTCAATGGAATAGCTCTCAGTTTTATTTTGGGTTGCATATTGCTAGCGTACAAAATACAACTTATATTTAAACTTTGATCTTATATGCTGTTATCTTGCTATGTTTTTAATTTAAATGTTTTCCTCACACACACATGTGTGTGTGTGCATGTGTGTGTCTGTCAAGATATTCTATCTAAAGATAATGTCCTCTAGTATAATTTTATTTCTTTCTTTCCAAAATGTATGTTTATTTCTTTTTCTTGCCTCCTGACCTGACTAGACCTTCTATTCCAATGTTTACCATAAGTGACAAGAGCATATATCCTTGTCTTGTCCCCAAACTGAGGGGGAAAGTATTCAGTCTTTCACCAATAAGTATGATTTAGCTATGGGTTTTTCATAGATGCCATTTATCAAGTTGAAAAATATCTCTTCTACTCTTAGTTTGTTGGTATTTTTATCATGAAAGGGTGTTGGATTTTGTCAACATCTATATGCATAAAATATGCATATAATTTATGCATATGTTAAGGTGATTATGTGGTTTTTATCTTTATTCTATTGATATAAAAAATTAATGTTTTCCAATATTACAATGCTGGATAAATATAGTTTAGTGTCCTGGAATAAATAAGTTTCTGGATTCCTTGTATTACTTGGAAGACATGTATGTTTATATTGATATGGGATGTTGGCCTGTAGTTTTCTTTTCATGTGATATATTTGCCTTATTTTTATAGCATGATAATATTGTCCTCATAGAATGATTTTTATGTGCTCCCTCCTTTTGTATTGCCAAAGATTTTGTGAAGAATAGGTATTATTTCTTCAATAAGCTGTGGTTGTATTTATCAATTAAGCATCTCTACTTAGGGTTTTATATGGGAAGTTTTTATTTATAATTCAATCTGTTTACTCCTTGAATTTGGGGGAGAATACACAGGTAAACACATACAGCCTGGTGTCTTTCTTTCAGAACGTTATAATTATTGTTTCAATTTCATTAGTATTTACAGAGCCTATTCAGGTTCTCTATTTCTCCTTGTATGAGTTTTGGCAAATATGTCTTTCAAGAAGTTGGACCATTTCATCTAGGTTATCAAATTTGTAATCACAGACTTGTTCGTAATATTCCTTTACTATCCTATGACTGTCCACGAGATCAATACTGATGGCCTCTCTTTCATTTTGGATATCAATAATTTCTGTCTTCTCTTTTTTTTAATACATAATTAACTTGCTAAAGGTGTTCTGATGTTATTGATTTTTTTTTTTAGAATTAGCTTTTGCTTTCATTGATCCTGTTGATTTCCTGTATTTAAATTTATTTATATCTACTTTTATCATTTTTTCTTCTGTTTATTTTGGATTTTCTTTTCTTTTTCTTGTTTACTAAGGTGAAAGATCAGATTATTGATTTCAAATATTTATTTACTAATATATACATTCTATGTTATAAATTTTCCTCTAAACATTACTGGTGCTGCATCCCACAAACTTTGGCATGTATTATATTATATTCATTTTCATTTCATTCAAAATATTTTTAAATTTCTCCTGAGACTTTTTCTTTGATCTAGGTTTCTTGAAAAGTTGATTAATCGGTAAGCATTTAGAGCTTTCCAGCTATCTTTCTATTACTTATTTCTATTTTAATCCTACTGTGGTCTAAAATTATACTTTGTATGTTTCTATTATTTTAAATTTGTTAAAATGTACTTTATGGCCCAGAATGTAGTCTATTGTGGATTCTGCTGTTGTTGGATAAAGTAGTCCAAACCTGACAACTAGATTTAGTTGATTGAGGTGCTGCTTAGTTTCACTGTGCACTCATTTTCTACCTGCTGGATCTATCTGTTTCTGATGGAGGGGAGATGAATACTCAGATATAATGATGAATTCATCTATTTCTCCTAACAATTCTGTCAGCTTTTACTGTCACAACTATTGGTGCCTTCTTTTTAAATGCAAACATGTTAATGGTTATTATGAATTCTGGTGAATCAACCCATGTATCAATATAGTAATGACCTCTTTTATCCCTGATTAATTTCCTGGCCTTTTCCTTGATTAATTTCCTGGCCTTAAAATATGTTTTGTCTGATATTAATTTAGCTACTTCAACTTTCTTTTGGTTAGTGTTATCATCACATCTCTTTCTCCATATATTTACAAATTATCTAATTGCGTCTTTATATTTAAAATAAGTTTCTTGTAGATAATGCTCTTGGATCTTGTTTCCTTGCCCATTCTGATAGCCCGTCTTTTAAATGATGTATTTAGAACATGTTAAATTATACTGATTATTGATAAACAATTTTAATATATACCATATTTGCTAATCTTTACAATTTGTGGCCCTTTTCCATTTTTCTTTTTTTGTTTTCACTCTATCCTGCCTTCTTGAGCTTTAGTTATGGATTTTATATAATTTCATTTTTAATTCTCTCAGCACAACAATTATGCTTATTTTTTAACTTTGAGTGGTTTAGAATATTAACACTATTTATTAATATGACAGAGTTCTTGCCTTCAAGAATCTTAAATGACATACTTAAGAATTAGATACCAAAGTTCAATGTAAAGAATTATGAAATTAAAAAGCAAACCAGTGCTATTAGAGCAAAATTCACTTGGCAGCTGCATTTATTTACAATGCTAAACTAATTTCAAGTCAGAGGTAAAATATTAAGAAATTGGTAAAAATATTAATGATAAGGTCAAACACACAAAAAATGTTTATAATGCCATAATTTATTTATTAGTAATGAAAAATATGAGCTATATTCTACAAAACAGAACTAATAAATTTACTGAAAAAAACTAGTTTTACCACCTTCATTTAATATTTGTTTTGTTAATTAGGAGCTGACACCTTTTTGTATTTTTTGATACATATAGTGCTGAAAGTGAAAGAATATGGATTTAAAAGTCAAAGTAGTTAAGTTAGTGACTATTTTAAAAGAAGGAAAGAAGACAAAGAGATATACCCAAGTGAAGGAGCACATTTTGAGGTGCAGGTAATGCTGCACATAAGGATTACGCATTCACTCCATGCTCTGCCATTTTCCATGGCTAGCAGCAGTAAATGTAAAGACATCAGATTTCTTATTTCATATATATAACTATTTTACTGTGAATCCTGGGTATAACTTTATTTTTTTGGTATTTCTCTTATTTTCTCTATGTTTATCTTGGATAATTTGAATTTTCCTCAATCCCAATACTTTTAAAACAAACTTTAACCTCTTATTTTTTAAGAGGATAAAAGAAAATTCAGATGATTTAATACATTTGCTTGATTGTTTAAGGGAAGTTATTTATTCTGATAAATAAATTTAAATTACTATAATTTTTTTCATGGTTGCCAACACAAGAACATTATTTACAATATATTACACTTGTAAGGATGATTTATTGTTTTATTTGTGCCAGGTTCTCGAATAAGTCCATTACATATGCCTTCTCATTTAACACTCTGAAAAATATTTTGAGATTGGTATTATTAACAAATTTTAAAGCAGAAGAAACTCAAAATTTTGATCCTTAAGTATTAACCACTAACTCAGGATTGACCAATTTTGCATAATTTTAAAAATCATCTCAGCAATTTGTTAAAATACAGATTCCTTGGCCCATCTTCATCTAGAATCTCTAAGACATGGAGAGTATTTTACTTAGCATGTGATCACCCGAGGTCATTATGACAGTCAAATGTGAAAAACACAGGATGAACTTTCTCATCACCTTACTTTGCAGAAGGCGAGTGGGAGGACATTTTATGTTCATCCTATTACATACACTCATTTAATTACAGTTATTTTGTTTAAGTCTTAGGACTAGAAAGTTTCCCATAATGGCAACTATTTCCCCCATTAATTTGTCCCATGAAACATGTGGTCATGTATATATTCTGGTCATGTAACTAAAATATTTATGATTACTTAGTATATCTTTTGAGTCCTTCCTTTTATCTAACCTTTATCTCTTACATTTTACATATAGCCAGGTTTTATATGAAACATATTATGAGTCTATAATTTTTAAGTAGCTCTACATATACGTAAATGATAATATTAATGACTGATTGCATGTTGAACTAAAAAAATCTTTCTTTCTTTCTTTCTTTTTTTTTTTTTTTTTTTGAGGCAAAGTCTCCATGTCGTGGATGCTGGAGTGCAGTGGCACCATCGTGGCTCACTGCAGCCTTGACCACCTGGGCTCAAGCAATCCTTTCACCTCAGGTTCCCAAGCAGCTGAGACCACAGGCATGCAGCACCACACCTGGCTAATATTTGTGTTTTTTGTAGAGATGGGGTTTCACCATGTTGCCCAGGTTGGTCTTGAACTCCTAGGCTCAAGTCATCTGCTCTACTCAACCTCCTGAAGTGCTGGAATTTAAAAATAAGTTTCTTTTAGACTTTTACCATGTATTCTAAGAAAATTTAATACTCCTAAAAAGGAAAAGGAGAGTAAGAATTTTGGAATTTAGAAACCGCAAAGAAAGTAACTTATCCTAATACCATAAATGACACTTTAAATTTCTTTGGAGCAGTAAAGTGTAACTAGAACAAAACGAATATTGATAAATAATACAAAAACTTATTTGTGTAAAAGCTAATAATTTGGTTGTGAAGAAACATCAACTACTAGTAGGTAAAAGTAAAGAAGGGTAAGACATAACATATAAAATAATCAGATACATGGGAAAATGTGTAAAGATGTGAAAATTGGATAATTAGCATTTGCGACAGAGACAATCACCTTTTTTGTTTACATAAATAAATATACAAATTACAAAGAAATGCTCAGATTATCTTTTTTTTTTTTTAATAAGAAATGCTTTATTTTAGGTTCATTTACTTCAATTCAAGTTAATGAATATTACTCTTGGCCCAAGTCTTGTTAATATAAATTCTAGAATGAGGATGATTATGATTATAGATTTCAGAATATTTTAAAAAGAGGAGAATTAACTTACCATTTGATCAATGATAGTGAATTAAATATTTTAAATAATGTGTTATCTTTCTTTATAACAGCCCTTTAAAATTTAGGAGCTTGCAACCACAAGGCAATTTCCAGAAAGAATACCAAGTAGATATGCAGCAATGGGAGTGTGGGCATGAGAATGAGAAAATAGTTTAAAAAGCAGCAGTTATAATAACAGAATCAAGGTTTTGAGAGTATGCTATAGCTCTTGGAAACAATCTAGTTTAGAGATTAGCAAATTCCAGTCCCAGCACCAATTCTAGTCTGTCACGTGTTATTTACAGTCTGTACATAAGAAAGACTTTTACATATTTAAAGGTTGAAAAATGTCTAAAGAAGAATATTATTGAAGGACAAGTTGAAATTATGTGAAATTCAAATTTTAGTGTCCATAAATTCAATTTTATTAGATCACAAGCAGAAGATAATTTGTTTATGTCTTGTCTATGGCTGCTTCCTCACTGAAAT
>NW_022441382.1:0-5615 GCF_009761245.1 Sapajus apella
TGTCGTATGTTTTAAATGCGATCTTAAAGCTAATTCTTAAGAGTCTGAATATGGGTGGAAATATCTCTTCCCTGATTCTCCAAAGAAAGTGTTAGTGAACTGCTACATTCACACAATTGTTTAAATCTGTAAGTTTAATATACACCTTGACAATCATTCTGCTACATAGCTCCGTTTTTGTTTTAGAGCCATATATTTCTCATTAAACCCTATACTCCCATTCACTCAGGAATATCCAAACGCAGCTTTTTGGAGAAACGTGTTTCTTACTCGCAGAATCTAAACATAGATGCGTCTTCTGAAGGTGAACGAACACAGAGTAGAGCAGTTTGAAAGAGACGTTTCTCGTATGATTCAGATGCGATCATAAAGCTAATTCTTAAGAGTCTGTATATGGCTGGAAATATCTATTTCCAGATTCTCCAAAGAAATGGTTACTCAACTGCTACATTGACACAATTGTTTAACTCTGTAAGTTTAATATACACCTTGACAATCATTCTGCTACATAGTTCCGTTTTTGTTTTAGAGCCAGATATTTCTCATTAAACCCTATACTCCCATTCACTCAGGAATATCCAAACGAAGCTTTTTTGAGAAACGTGATTCTAACTCGCAGAATCTAAACATAAATGCAACTTCCGAAGGTGAGCGAACACACAGTGGAGCAGTTTGAAAGAGACGTTTCTCGTATGATTCAGATGCCATCTTAAAGCTAATTCTTAAGACTCTGTATATGGCTGGAAATACCTCTTTCCAGATTCCCCAAATAAAGGGTTAGTGAACTGCTACATTCACACAATTGTATAACTCTTTAAGTTTAATATACACCTTGACAATCATTCTGCTACATAGTTCCGTTTTTGTTTTAGAGCCAGATATTTCTCATTAAACCCTATACTCCCATTCACTCAGCAATATCCAAACGCAGCTTTTTGGAGAAACGTGTTTCTAACTCGCAGAATCTAAACATAGATGCGTCTTCTGAAGGTGAAGGAACACAGAGTGGAACAGTTTGAAAGAGACGTTTCTCGTATGATTCAGATGCCATCTTAAAGCTAATTCTTAAGAGTCTGTATATGGCTGGAAATATCTCTTTCCAGATTCTCCAAAGAAATGGTTAGTCAACTGCTACATTCACACAATTGTTTAACACTGTAAGTTTAATATACACCTTGACAATCATTCTGCTACATAGTTCCGTTTTTGTTTTAGAGCCAGATATTTCTCATTAAACCCTATACTCCCATTCACTCAGGAATATCCAAACGAAGCTTTTTTGAGAAACGTGATTCTAACTCGCAGAATCTAAACATAAATGCAACTTCCGAAGGTGAGCGAACACACAGTGGAGCAGTTGGAAAGAGACGTTTCTCGTATGATTTAGATGCGATCTTAAAGCTAATTCTTAACAGTCTGAATAAGGGTGGAAGTATCTCTTTCCAGATTCTCGAAATAAAGGGTTAGTGAACTGCTACATTCACACAATTGTTTAACTCTGTAAGTTTAATATACACCTAGACAATCATTCTGCTACATAGCTCCGTTTTTGTTTTAGAGCCAGATATTTCTCATTAAACCCTATACTCCCATTCACTCAGGAATATCCAAACGCAGCTTTTTGGAGAAACGTTTTTCTACCTGGCAGAATCTAAACATAGATGCAACTTCCAAAGGTGAACGAACACACAGTGGAGCAGTTTGAAAGAGACGTTTGTCGTATGATTTAGATGCGATGTTAAAGCTAATTCTTCACAGTCTGAATATGGGTGGAAATATCTCTTTCCAGATTCTCCAAAGAAAGGGTTAGTGAACTGCTAATTCACACAACAGTTTAACTCTGTAAGCTTAATATACACCTTGACAATCATTCTGCTACATAGCTCCGTTTTTGTTTTAGAGCCGGATATTTCTCATTAAACCCTGTACTCCCATTCACTCAGGAATATCCAAACGCAGCTTTTTGGAGAAACGTGTTTCTAACAGGCAGAATCTAAACATAGATGCAACTTCCGAAGGTGAACGAAGACACAGTGGAGCAGTTTGAAAGACACGTTTGTCGTATGATTTAAATGCGATATTAAAGCTAATTCTTAAGAGTCTGAATATGGGTGGAAATATCTCTTCCCTGATTCTCCAAAGAAAGGGTTAGTGAACTGCTACATTCACACAATTGTTAAACTCTGTAAGTTTAATATACACCTTGACAATCATTCTGCTACAAAGTTCCGTTTTTGTTTTAGAGCCAGATATTTCTCATTAAACCCTATACTCCCATTCACTCAGCAATATCCAAACGCAACTTTTTCGAGAAACGTGTTTCTAACACGCAGAATCTAAACATAGATGCGTCTTCTGAAGGTGAACGGACACACAGTGGAGCAGTTTGAAAGAGACGTTTGTAGTATAATTTAGATGCGATCTTAAAGCTTATTCTTCAGAGTCTGAATATGGGTGGAAATATCTCTTTCCAGATTCTCCATAGAAAGGATTAGTGAACTGCTACATTCACACAATTGATTAACTCTGTAAGTTTAATATACACCTTGTCAATCATTCTGCTACAAAGCTCCGTTTTTGTTTTAGAGCCAGATATTTCTCATGAAACCCTACAATCCCATTCACTCAGCAATATCCAAACGCAGCTTTCTGGAGAAACGTTTTTCTAACTGGCAGAATCTAAACATAAATGCAACTTCTGAAGGTGAACGAACACACAGTGGAGCAGTTGGAAAGAGACGTTTCTCGTATGATTTAGATGCGATTTTAAAGCTAATTCTTAACAGTCTGAATAAGGGTGGAAGTATCTCTTTCCAGATTCTCGAAATAAAGGGTTAGTGAACTGCTACATTCACACAATTGTTTAACTCTGTAAGTTTAATATACACCTAGACAATCATTCTGCTACATAGCTCCGTTTTTGTTTAAGAGCCAGATATTTCTCATTAAACCCTATACTCCCATTCACTCAGGAATATCCAAACGCAGCTTTTTGGAGAAACGTTTTTCTAACTGGCAGAATCTAAACATAGATGCAACTTCCGAAGGTGAACGAACACACAGTGGAGCAGTTTGAAAGAGACGTTTGTCGTATGATTTAGATGCGATGTTAAAGCTAATTCTTCAGAGTCTGAATATGGGTGGAAATATCTCTTTCCAGATTCTCCAAAGAAAGGGTTAGTGAACTGCTAATTCACACAACTGTTTAACTCTGTAAGCTTAATATACACCTTGAGAATCATTCTGCTACATAGCTCCGTTTTTGATTTAGAGCCGGATATTTCTCATTAAACCCTGTTCTCCCATTCACTCAGGAATATCCAAACGCAGCTTTTTGGAGAAACGTGTTTCTAACTGGCAGAATCTAAACATAGATGCAACTTCCGAAGGTGAACGAAGACATAGTGCAGCAGTTTGAAAGACACGTTTGTCGTATGATTTAAATGCGATCTTAAAGCTAATTCTTAAGAGTCTGAATATGGGTGGAAATATCTCTTCCCTGATTCTCCAAACAAAGGGTTAGTGAACTGCTACATTCACACAATTGTTTAACTCTGTAAGTTTAATATACACCTTGACAATCATTTTGCTACATAGCTCCGTTTTTGTTTTAGAGCCAGATATTTCTCATTAAACCCTATACTCCCATTCACTCAGCAATATCTAAACGCAGCTTTTTCGAGAAACGTGTTTCTAACACGCAGAATCTAAACATAGATGCGTCTTCTGAAGGTGAACGAACACAGAGTGGAGCAGTTTGAAAGAGATGTTTCTCCTATGATTTAGATGCGAACTTAAAGCTAATTCTTAAGAGTCTGTATATGGCTGGAAATATCTCTTTCCAGATTCTCCAAAGAAATGGTTAGTCAACTGCTACATTCACACAATTGTTTAACTCTGTAAGTTTAATATACACCTTGACAATCATTCTGCTACATAGCTCCGTTTTTTTTTCAGAGCCAGATATTTCTCATTAAACCCTATACTCATATTCACTCAGGAATATCCAAACGCAGCTTTTTGGAGAAACGTTTTTCTAACTGGCAGAATCTAAACATAGATGCAACTTCCGAAGGTGAACGGACACACAGTGGAGCAGTTTGAAAGAGACGTTTGTAGTATGATTTAGATGCGATCTTAAAGCTTATTCTTCAGAGTCTGAATATGGGTGGAAATATCTCTTTCCAGATTCTCCACAGAAAGGATTAGTGAACTGCTACATTCACACAATTGTTTAACTCTGTAAGTTTAATATACACCTTGACAATCATTCTGCTACATAGCTCCTTTTTTGTTTTAGAGCCAGATATTTCTCAAAAAACCCTATACTCCCATTCACTCAGGAATAACCAAACGCAGCTTTTTGGAGAAACGTGTTTCTTACTCGCAGAATCTAAACATAGATGCGTCTTCTGAAGGTGAACGAACACAGAGTGGAGCAGTTTGAAAGAGACGTTTCTCGTATGATTCAGATGCGATCATCAAGCTAATTCTTAGAGTCTGTATATGGCTGGAAATATCTATTTCCAGATTCTCCAAAGAAATGGTTACTCAACTGCTACATTCACACAATTGTTTAACTCTGTAAGTTTAATATACACCTTGACAATCATTGTGCTACATAGTTCCGTTTTTGTTTTAGAGCCAGATATTTCTCATTAAACACTATACTCCCATTCACTCAGCAATATCCAAACGCAGCTTTTTGGAGAAACGTGTTTGTAACTGGCAAAATCTAAACATACATGCAACTTCCGAAGGTGAACGAAAACACAGTGGAGCAGTTTGAAAGAGACGTTTCTCGTATGATTTAGATGCGATCTTAAACCTAATTCTTAAGAGTCTGTATATGGCTGGAAATATCTCTTTCCAGATTCTCCAAAGAAATGGTTAGTCAACTGCTACATTCACACAATTGTTTAATTCTGTAAGTTTAATATACACCTTGACAATCATTCTACTAAAAAGTTCCGTTTTAGTTTTAGAGCCAGATATTTCTCATGAAACCCTACAATCCCATTCACTCAGCAATATCCAAACGCAGCTTTTTGAGAAACGTTTTTCTAACTGGCAGAATCTAAACATAAATGCAACTTCCGAAGGTGAACGAACACACAGTGGAGCAGTTTGAAAGAGACGTTTGTCGTATGATTTAGATGCGATCTTAAAGCTAATTCTTAAGAGTCTGATTATGGGTGGAAATATCTCTTTACAGATTCTCTAAAGAAACGGTTAGTTAACTGCTACATTCACGCAATTGTTTAACTCTGTTAGTTTAATATACACCTTGACAATCATTCTGCTACATAGTTCCGTTATTGTTTTAGAGCCAGATATTTCTCATTAAACCTTATAGTGCCATTCACTCAGGAATATCCAAACGCAGCTTTTTGGAGAAACGTGTTTCTAACTGGCACAATCTAAACATAGATGCAACTTCCGAAGGTGAAGGAACACAGAGTGGAACAGTTTGAAAGAGACGTTTCTCGTATGATTTTGATGCGATCTTAAAATTAATTCGTAAGAGTCTGTATATGGCTGGAAATATCTCTTTCCAGATTCTCCAAAGAAATGGTTAGTCAACTGCTACATTCACACAATTGTTTAACTCTGTA
>NW_022441383.1:0-5615 GCF_009761245.1 Sapajus apella
TGTCGTATGTTTTAAATGCGATCTTAAAGCTAATTCTTAAGAGTCTGAATATGGGTGGAAATATCTCTTCCCTGATTCTCCAAAGAAAGTGTTAGTGAACTGCTACATTCACACAATTGTTTAAATCTGTAAGTTTAATATACACCTTGACAATCATTCTGCTACATAGCTCCGTTTTTGTTTTAGAGCCATATATTTCTCATTAAACCCTATACTCCCATTCACTCAGGAATATCCAAACGCAGCTTTTTGGAGAAACGTGTTTCTTACTCGCAGAATCTAAACATAGATGCGTCTTCTGAAGGTGAACGAACACAGAGTAGAGCAGTTTGAAAGAGACGTTTCTCGTATGATTCAGATGCGATCATAAAGCTAATTCTTAAGAGTCTGTATATGGCTGGAAATATCTATTTCCAGATTCTCCAAAGAAATGGTTACTCAACTGCTACATTGACACAATTGTTTAACTCTGTAAGTTTAATATACACCTTGACAATCATTCTGCTACATAGTTCCGTTTTTGTTTTAGAGCCAGATATTTCTCATTAAACCCTATACTCCCATTCACTCAGGAATATCCAAACGAAGCTTTTTTGAGAAACGTGATTCTAACTCGCAGAATCTAAACATAAATGCAACTTCCGAAGGTGAGCGAACACACAGTGGAGCAGTTTGAAAGAGACGTTTCTCGTATGATTCAGATGCCATCTTAAAGCTAATTCTTAAGACTCTGTATATGGCTGGAAATACCTCTTTCCAGATTCCCCAAATAAAGGGTTAGTGAACTGCTACATTCACACAATTGTATAACTCTTTAAGTTTAATATACACCTTGACAATCATTCTGCTACATAGTTCCGTTTTTGTTTTAGAGCCAGATATTTCTCATTAAACCCTATACTCCCATTCACTCAGCAATATCCAAACGCAGCTTTTTGGAGAAACGTGTTTCTAACTCGCAGAATCTAAACATAGATGCGTCTTCTGAAGGTGAAGGAACACAGAGTGGAACAGTTTGAAAGAGACGTTTCTCGTATGATTCAGATGCCATCTTAAAGCTAATTCTTAAGAGTCTGTATATGGCTGGAAATATCTCTTTCCAGATTCTCCAAAGAAATGGTTAGTCAACTGCTACATTCACACAATTGTTTAACACTGTAAGTTTAATATACACCTTGACAATCATTCTGCTACATAGTTCCGTTTTTGTTTTAGAGCCAGATATTTCTCATTAAACCCTATACTCCCATTCACTCAGGAATATCCAAACGAAGCTTTTTTGAGAAACGTGATTCTAACTCGCAGAATCTAAACATAAATGCAACTTCCGAAGGTGAGCGAACACACAGTGGAGCAGTTGGAAAGAGACGTTTCTCGTATGATTTAGATGCGATCTTAAAGCTAATTCTTAACAGTCTGAATAAGGGTGGAAGTATCTCTTTCCAGATTCTCGAAATAAAGGGTTAGTGAACTGCTACATTCACACAATTGTTTAACTCTGTAAGTTTAATATACACCTAGACAATCATTCTGCTACATAGCTCCGTTTTTGTTTTAGAGCCAGATATTTCTCATTAAACCCTATACTCCCATTCACTCAGGAATATCCAAACGCAGCTTTTTGGAGAAACGTTTTTCTACCTGGCAGAATCTAAACATAGATGCAACTTCCAAAGGTGAACGAACACACAGTGGAGCAGTTTGAAAGAGACGTTTGTCGTATGATTTAGATGCGATGTTAAAGCTAATTCTTCACAGTCTGAATATGGGTGGAAATATCTCTTTCCAGATTCTCCAAAGAAAGGGTTAGTGAACTGCTAATTCACACAACAGTTTAACTCTGTAAGCTTAATATACACCTTGACAATCATTCTGCTACATAGCTCCGTTTTTGTTTTAGAGCCGGATATTTCTCATTAAACCCTGTACTCCCATTCACTCAGGAATATCCAAACGCAGCTTTTTGGAGAAACGTGTTTCTAACAGGCAGAATCTAAACATAGATGCAACTTCCGAAGGTGAACGAAGACACAGTGGAGCAGTTTGAAAGACACGTTTGTCGTATGATTTAAATGCGATATTAAAGCTAATTCTTAAGAGTCTGAATATGGGTGGAAATATCTCTTCCCTGATTCTCCAAAGAAAGGGTTAGTGAACTGCTACATTCACACAATTGTTTAACTCTGTAAGTTTAATATACACCTTGACAATCATTCTGCTACATAGCTCCGTTTTAGATTTGGAGCCAGATATTTCTCATTAAACCCTATACTCCCATTCACTCAGCAATATCCAAACGCAGCTTTTTCGAGAAACGTGTTTCTAACACGCAGAATCTAAACATAGATGCGTCTTCTGAAGGTGAACGGACACACAGTGGAGCAGTTTGAAAGAGACGTTTGTAGTATGATTTAGATGCGATCTTAAAGCTTATTCTTCAGAGTCTGAATATGGGTGGAAATATCTCTTTCCAGATTCTCCATAGAAAGGATTAGTGAACTGCTACATTCACACAATTGATTAACTCTGTAAGTTTAATATACACCTTGTCAATCATTCTGCTACAAAGCTCCGTTTTTGTTTTAGAGCCAGATATTTCTCATGAAACCCTACAATCCCATTCACTCAGCAATATCCAAACGCAGCTTTCTGGAGAAACGTTTTTCTAACTGGCAGAATCTAAACATAAATGCAACTTCTGAAGGTGAACGAACACACAGTGGAGCAGTTGGAAAGAGACGTTTCTCGTATGATTTAGATGCGATTTTAAAGCTAATTCTTAACAGTCTGAATAAGGGTGGAAGTATCTCTTTCCAGATTCTCGAAATAAAGGGTTAGTGAACTGCTACATTCACACAATTGTTTAACTCTGTAAGTTTAATATACACCTAGACAATCATTCTGCTACATAGCTCCGTTTTTGTTTAAGAGCCAGATATTTCTCATTAAACCCTATACTCCCATTCACTCAGGAATATCCAAACGCAGCTTTTTGGAGAAACGTTTTTCTAACTGGCAGAATCTAAACATAGATGCAACTTCCGAAGGTGAACGAACACACAGTGGAGCAGTTTGAAAGAGACGTTTGTCGTATGATTTAGATGCGATGTTAAAGCTAATTCTTCAGAGTCTGAATATGGGTGGAAATATCTCTTTCCAGATTCTCCAAAGAAAGGGTTAGTGAACTGCTAATTCACACAACTGTTTAACTCTGTAAGCTTAATATACACCTTGAGAATCATTCTGCTACATAGCTCCGTTTTTGATTTAGAGCCGGATATTTCTCATTAAACCCTGTTCTCCCATTCACTCAGGAATATCCAAACGCAGCTTTTTGGAGAAACGTGTTTCTAACTGGCAGAATCTAAACATAGATGCAACTTCCGAAGGTGAACGAAGACATAGTGCAGCAGTTTGAAAGACACGTTTGTCGTATGATTTAAATGCGATCTTAAAGCTAATTCTTAAGAGTCTGAATATGGGTGGAAATATCTCTTCCCTGATTCTCCAAACAAAGGGTTAGTGAACTGCTACATTCACACAATTGTTTAACTCTGTAAGTTTAATATACACCTTGACAATCATTTTGCTACATAGCTCCGTTTTTGTTTTAGAGCCAGATATTTCTCATTAAACCCTATACTCCCATTCACTCAGCAATATCTAAACGCAGCTTTTTCGAGAAACGTGTTTCTAACACGCAGAATCTAAACATAGATGCGTCTTCTGAAGGTGAACGAACACAGAGTGGAGCAGTTTGAAAGAGATGTTTCTCCTATGATTTAGATGCGAACTTAAAGCTAATTCTTAAGAGTCTGTATATGGCTGGAAATATCTCTTTCCAGATTCTCCAAAGAAATGGTTAGTCAACTGCTACATTCACACAATTGTTTAACTCTGTAAGTTTAATATACACCTTGACAATCATTCTGCTACATAGCTCCGTTTTTTTTTCAGAGCCAGATATTTCTCATTAAACCCTATACTCATATTCACTCAGGAATATCCAAACGCAGCTTTTTGGAGAAACGTTTTTCTAACTGGCAGAATCTAAACATAGATGCAACTTCCGAAGGTGAACGGACACACAGTGGAGCAGTTTGAAAGAGACGTTTGTAGTATGATTTAGATGCGATCTTAAAGCTTATTCTTCAGAGTCTGAATATGGGTGGAAATATCTCTTTCCAGATTCTCCATAGAAAGGATTAGGGAACTGCTACATTCACACAATTGTTTAACTCTGTAAGTTTAATATACACCTTGACAATCATTCTGCTACATAGCTCCTTTTTTGTTTTAGAGCCAGATATTTCTCAAAAAACCCTATACTCCCATTCACTCAGGAATAACCAAACGCAGCTTTTTGGAGAAACGTGTTTCTTACTCGCAGAATCTAAACATAGATGCGTCTTCTGAAGGTGAACGAACACAGAGTGGAGCAGTTTGAAAGAGACGTTTCTCGTATGATTCAGATGCGATCATCAAGCTAATTCTTAGAGTCTGTATATGGCTGGAAATATCTAGTTCCAGATTCTCCAAAGAAATGGTTACTCAACTGCTACATTCACACAATTGTTTAACTCTGTAAGTTTAATATACACCTTGACAATCATTGTGCTACATAGTTCCGTTTTTGTTTTAGAGCCAGATATTTCTCATTAAACACTATACTCCCATTCACTCAGCAATATCCAAACGCAGCTTTTTGGAGAAACGTGTTTGTAACTGGCAAAATCTAAACATACATGCAACTTCCGAAGGTGAACGAAAACACAGTGGAGCAGTTTGAAAGAGACGTTTCTCGTATGATTTAGATGCGATCTTAAACCTAATTCTTAAGAGTCTGTATATGGCTGGAAATATCTCTTTCCAGATTCTCCAAAGAAATGGTTAGTCAACTGCTACATTCACACAATTGTTTAATTCTGTAAGTTTAATATACACCTTGACAATCATTCTACTAAAAAGTTCCGTTTTAGTTTTAGAGCCAGATATTTCTCATGAAACCCTACAATCCCATTCACTCAGCAATATCCAAACGCAGCTTTTTGAGAAACGTTTTTCTAACTGGCAGAATCTAAACATAAATGCAACTTCCGAAGGTGAACGAACACACAGTGGAGCAGTTTGAAAGAGACGTTTGTCGTATGATTTAGATGCGATCTTAAAGCTAATTCTTAAGAGTCTGATTATGGGTGGAAATATCTCTTTACAGATTCTCTAAAGAAACGGTTAGTTAACTGCTACATTCACGCAATTGTTTAACTCTGTTAGTTTAATATACACCTTGACAATCATTCTGCTACATAGTTCCGTTATTGTTTTAGAGCCAGATATTTCTCATTAAACCTTATAGTGCCATTCACTCAGGAATATCCAAACGCAGCTTTTTGGAGAAACGTGTTTCTAACTGGCACAATCTAAACATAGATGCAACTTCCGAAGGTGAAGGAACACAGAGTGGAACAGTTTGAAAGAGACGTTTCTCGTATGATTTTGATGCGATCTTAAAATTAATTCGTAAGAGTCTGTATATGGCTGGAAATATCTCTTTCCAGATTCTCCAAAGAAATGGTTAGTCAACTGCTACATTCACACAATTGTTTAACTCTGTA